>NW_026125866.1:0-150199 GCF_943737965.1 Phodopus roborovskii
AATCTCAAGAGTCATTTTGTTCAATATGTGAGTGCTGTAAATCTCTTAGCTCAGAAATTTCTAATGTAGGTTGATTCTGCTTACTCATCAAGTAGTGGTTTTCACAATGCATCATTTCCATATTTTAAAGATTTCCAATTTCTGACTCATCTATCTGATTTTTTGTAGCGAATTCCTAATTATCAAAGTTTTTCAATATTTATTTGAATTTCATTTTCTAGATCTCTAAGCTTGGAGAGTTCTTCTTCATGACTGGAGAAAGTTGGCTTAGCAAAAGCTCCAGTTTGATTTCTTCAGGATTTTGATATTGTGTTTAGAATCTCATTCTTTTAGCATTTCATGTTCATTGTGTAATATCTAATTTCTGATTCATGTATAAACTCAATATCTTTCTGGTTTTTACATAGAGCATCTATCTCAGATTCCAATTCTCACTTTCTGGTGGCATTAACATGCATTGAAGAAGACATGACCCCTACCCAGAATGGTACCACTCAAAATGGGTTGAGACTTCTCACACCAATCACTAATTAGAAAATGCCTCACAGCCCCATATTATGGGAAGCATTTTCACAATTGTGGTTCCCTTCTTTAGGATAACTCTAGTTTGACATTAAACTATCCAGGGAGGATTCCCAAGGTAAACTTAAAGTAAATGTAAGTTGTAGATCCAAATACCATTTATAACATGACTAAAACCATGCCAGGACTTTAAAGGTCCAATGCAACTACAGGAGTGATATCTGCAAAAATCCATTCAGTCCAACCTGGTAAGATGTTATAGACTTTCAAAATAGAAATAAAGAGTTTAAATAATAGCAGGAAACCAATCATGAAGTAGGAATTACAATTCCTGGGTATGCTGTGCAGTGGTGATAGCATATGCCTTTAATCCCAGGTCTCGGGCAGTAGAGGCAGGAGGATCTCTGTAAAGAGGCTAGCCTAATCTACATAGTGAGTTTCCAGGAAAGGCTCTGTCTCAATCAATTGATTTTTGTTACTAAAATCAACACAAAGGTACTAGTGTTTTCAGTATACTAAAGTAGTACACTAAAGTATTCTATTAATACAGTAAAAACAGCAAATGGCTTCATAGTAAGGTTTGATATCCCTTGAATGGGATAAAGTATATAATTCATGTCTTAAAAACCAACCCACTTCGTCATTCTCATAATACTTACATGCTGAAATTGAATTTGTAATTTGTTACTTTGTTTCCTCAATTGGAAAACTGTTTTAATCATTTCAGCTGTCTCTTTCCTTGATTCCTGCAAATGAGCAGTTAGCTGAGTAATGATGATCTCTCAATGTTTTCATGGCAGATTTAAATTTATATAACTAAGGAAAATGGTGAAACAGCAAATAATATCTTTTAGGGTATTTTTCCAAAGTTATCTTTCTTGAAAGCTACTGGCCTGTCCAAATTAGTTTCAAAACTGACTTTGAAGCGTGTATGTGCATTAAGGATAAGAATATATTTAGGTTGACTTTTCTGTGTGTTCTTATAGAAGAATCATCTTTATACTTTGGAGTACACAGATGTGACTCTAGGCAACAACAACAGACACATTTAACCACAGCTTGTTTCACAAGAGGATGGAATGGAGTATGCTGTCTTTTTTTTTTTTATCAGTGTCCTACTTCATCATGACTTCCATGCACAGCAGGTGTCACTGTAACCAGTGAGATGACTTACAAGGGCTTGCTAACATTCTTAATTAGTTTAAGTCATACTTGTTGCCTTATTTTCATAAATATTCTCTCAGACTGATTACAAAAAAAAAAAAAAAAAGACATCTATCTTACAGGAGTGATTTCACTTTATCTACTTGACACAGTTAAATTTTGAAAGTCTGAACATTGCAGCTGTGATCCTGTAATCCTTACTTTTAATATGCTTGTTGATGCTATCTATGTACAAGAACAAAAATTATAGACCCAGGTTGCCATTGCAAGCCCTATGTGTTAATAGCATACACACACACTACAATTCACATGTGTAACAAAGCAAAGCCACAGGAGGTGAATGCACCCTCTGCAAGACTTCAGTCCCACATGTGGCCCTCATTCCTTCCAGTTGTTGTGTTAGTTCATCAAACTCACGCTGTCTTCCAGCCACTTCAGTTTCCATCATCTCCACAGGGTGTGACTGCACTGAGCTCCTTGTTTATAATGACAATTATCAAGGCCAAATTCTTCTTCCTAAATTGATCATGATTTTTATTAATTTAATACTAGCAACATACCTCAGACAGAGGGAAGAAACTTCAAGACCAATGCAAATTCCATTAAAAACATTCCAACATCCTTCAAGTTCTGTAGGATAGAAATAAGCTTTCTTTATGAGATATATGTATGAGTTATATACCTTAACAGCATAAACAGGATTTCTGCACGATAAAAAGGACATAACTGGTTTCGTTAATTATCATAATCAATGAGAACTACATGCAGGAAAGCTTTGTTAGTAATGTGGGTGTCTTTTTACAATATAAAACACTGCTATCATAAGTAGTTTAAACAGTATACCCTTAGTAAATTTGGAGGCTTCCCTGCTATTATCACAAAACAGCAGCCATTTATCTGTAAAGATAAAGTTTATTGATTCATTTATTATGGACTTAAACTGAATGCAATTTACCTGCAATAGTATTTCACTGAGCATGAGGACCGAAAATACAGCTACAATTACCGGACAGCTAGCACTAAGTATCCTCTATCTGTACCTCCCCAGTGCAAGAATACACACACACACACACACACACACACACACACACACACACACACACACACACACACACACACACAGAGAGAGAGAGAGAGAGAGAGAGAGAGAGAGAGAGAGAGAGACTTAAATACATTTTGTGATTGCTAGGGATCCAAGCTCATGTTCCTGTGGCAAACACTTTCCTCATCAAAAAGAAATATGAGTTCAAATGTTAATAATTCCTCAAACACCTGAGAGCTTACAATGCACCTTATTCTCTCCCAATTACCACTAATATCCCTCATATTGCTTCTCCATATAAAGGGTAATTGGACAGGCCATGGACCCCTATGGCTTTCAGTGTATGTATGTGAGGTCAAAGTTCAATGTCCAGTGTCTTTTTTAATCACTCTCCATCTCAAGATTTTTAGATAGGGAGTTGGAATCTGAAACTCACTCATTCATCTAGAATGGCCTCAGGGATCCTCTTGTCTTAGCCTCCCCCAGTGCTGTGATTACAGAAACTAACAATCACACCTGGATTTAACATGGGTGCTGAGGAACCAAATCCTAGGACCTCATGCTTGAACAGCAAGCACTTTAGTGCTACACCATCTCCTCAGCCCCTGAAAAGGCTTTTTCATCACCTCATTGGCTTTCCTCTCCTCTATATCTGTCTGCTATTCTCTAAGATGAGAGAAAGTTCACTTTGATAGCCCAGCCAACAGGCTACTATAGTTGATAGGCACATTGAAAGAGCCCCCAGAGGAAAATACCAGTCATTGTGACACATTCTTGTAACCTCAGTGCTGCTTGGGACGCAGAGACTTGGAACATCCCTGGGTCATTGGTCCGCCAGCCTAGCCTATTCTTCAAGGTTCAGGCAATGAGGGACACTGTCCCATAAAACAAGGTGATCACTCCTGAAGAACAATGACCAGAAGTTGCTGTCTGGATTACACACACACACACACACACACACACACACACACACACACGCACGCACGCACGCACGCACACACACACACACACACGCACACAAGATGATAGATAGATAGATAGATAGATAGATAGATAGATAGATAGACAGATGGCTATATTTGTACTGGCACTCTGGTATTTTGGTCACCTTAGACACCCTCACAGAACTTCTCAGGCCTCAGTTCCTGTTCCCTTCCTGCTGTAAAGTGGGAGGACTGGGTGTGTTTCACCTCCCAAACAGCAGATGACCCTTGACACATCACTTGCTTTCCCTGGGCCGCATATTTTCACATCTGTAATGTGAGCTGAAAATGTCATCCTAGGTTGCTTCATGTGAGCAATAATAATATTCAAGTGTAAGAGCCTACATGGTCACCCTTTCTTCAGAGCAAAGCTGCATCGGTTGAGAGGTGAGACTGACAAACACAGGGTTACTCCCTGATCAATATGCATCCTTGGGTTCCTGGCTCTATAAATCTGCTCCAGGTGACACATACAAAAAGACTCTGTAATTTATTTACTTTGGAGAAATACTTTTTATCTGTTTAGAGTTTCCTTCAGATGGTGTGTGTGTGTGTGTGTGTGTGTGTGTGTGTGTGTGTGTGTGTATACTGTTCGTATTATATGTCATTGTGGATTGTATTAGGAACATTTGTGCACATTATCTACCCTTCTGATTTCTAGGGTACAACATATTGTTGCTCACACCTGTTGGCAGGCCTCTAGGGCTATTCCTCTTGCTTAACTGAACTTAGTCTTCCTTTGTACAGAGGTATGTTTCTCTTTCCCACCCCCAGCCTTGCTAACTACCATTAACCATCTGTTTCTATGACTTTGATTCATACATCATACCATAGCAATCACAGCTAACTTTTTGTGCCTGGATTATTTCAGCTGGCATATTACCCATATTCTACAATATTCCTGTATATGATAAGAATTTATTTTTGCCACATAGAGACAGCTGGCCTGAACAAAGAGGAGCTAATGGGTCCCCAGACTAATAGCTGGGAATCCAGCATGGGACCAACTCAGACCCCCTGAACATGGATCTCAGAAGGCCTGGGCAGTCTAAGGGACCTCTGACAGTGGAACTAGGATATATCCCTGGTGCACAAAAGGTCTATGGGAGCACATCCACCATGGAGGGATACTCCCTTGACCTAGAGACAGGAGAGAAGGCCTAGTCCCTACTCCAAATGACTTGACAGATGTAGATGACCCCTCCTGGAGGGCATCACCCTACATGTGGAGTGGGAGGAATGGGAGTGCAGGGTAGCCGGGGTGACTTGAGAGGGCAGGAGAGAGGGAAAGTGGGAGGGAGAGGAAACTGGGATCAATATGTAAAATGAAAAGAAAAAAGAAAAAATCTTAATTGTCACCAAGTATGACAACATAATATCTCAAAGGTAACTTCATTTTAGGAAGGACAGAGGGCAAAAAGTAAGGTCAAAGAGGAAATTTCAGAAAGAAATCAATACATTCAATTTATGTGTGATATTAAGCCCACTGAAAGACACCTACATATAATTCCAGGTTATTTACAGATTTTACCAGGCATGCATGTTCGCACAAGAGTGAACTCACTAAATACATAATAAATACATTAACAGCAATTCTACTGGTTCTGTCTAATTTATAGTACCTTTTGATGCTCAGAATTCCACATAGTACCACAGGTCATGTGCCATACAAAGACATTCTACACAAATATACAAGAGAAGAAGAAGGAGAAGTAGGAGAAAAAAGGGAAGAGGGAGCAGGAAGAAGGAGGAGGAGAAGTAGAAAGAGGGAGGAGAAAGAGGACTATATCACGGTTAAATAAGGATCAGGATAAACAAATAGGCTGAATAGATGTTTATTCAGGGAAAAATAACTTACAATCTAGACAGATGAACACCAGGAAATTCAACCCAATGCTTTCCTGTCCGAGTCATGCCAGCAAGAGAGCTTTTCCCAGCTCTCTCTCCAACCTCCTTCCCCAGGTCACTTCTGCCATGGCTCCACCCCCAATGGGCGTGGTCAGTGCCACAGAAGGACTATCTCACTATAATTCCCCTTTTAGTTGAAAGAAAAGATTTATGCTTAATACAAAACTACATACAAAACAGTGAATAACACGTGTGCTCTAAGAAAAGGAAAATCGAGAACAAAATGACCTACATATCTAGTCCTAGGGTGAGGGCATAATGGAGTTTACAATAGAGTTGTCCTAAGCTGGAAAACGTAAGTCTAGTACCTAATATATCTAACTAGGAAGAGAGAATAATAGTTGTGATAGTTTAATCTTCAACCTCATCAAGACCTGAGAAGGAAATTAACAATAGTAGAGTAGACAGGAAGTGCGGATGGACAACTTCCAAAAGGTGCAGCAAGGACAGAAACAGCAAGCCACCTGGACAGTCACCCTAGGTCTCACAGCAACGTTGGTATACCCAGTTTTGGCTAAGGCCAAGAGAACTTGACAGACCACAACAACAGCAGGGAGGTAGAAATGCTGTCTTACCCTGACTTGGCAAGGTGAAGCAGTCTTCTAGATTTGTCTCCTGCAAGCACATAGGACTGAATGTCCAAATCAGTTGTCAAGGTGGGGGCAATTCTTTGCCCAACAGGCCATTAGCTGAGGCGAGAATGAACTCCAGCAGGAGCAACAACAGTGTCCAACATATTTTAAGGAAAGTGCACGGTGCTGTCAGGAGCAACAGTGTCTCAAGTCACATTTAAATGCCATGTTCTGCATGTCTATGAAGTGATTGAAGATTAAACATCTATATCTGACTGATCTCATAGGTACAGGAAACATGAGTGAATGTAATCTGTAATACTCAGGAACTTAGCTAAAAAACTGATTAAAACTTCCCTGAGTAAAGCAGGAACAAATACTTAAACAATATGACTATATACATATACATACATATAAATCCCTAAAATAAGGTAGAGTAGAAATGTCAAGACAAGAGGTAGAACTATAAAGGACAGCATGATAAATATCCCAAATTGTATTAATATCCAAATGCCTTGAATACAAGAAAAGTATACATACATAGAATATGGTAAAAATAATGTGCATAAAACATTGTAAGTGGAAAGATTTCACACAATATAACAAAATATAAACTTAATTTTACATAGCTTACCAATATAAGAATACATAACAAAGTAAGCTGTAAAATACTATCTCATTCTTACTCAAATTCACAAGAAAATAGGTTAATCTACCTATATCCTATCTAAACCATACCTTTCCCAACCATTCCCTATTCCTGTCTAAAAGATAAACCCGAAGTAAGCATCACCTTCCATACACAACCCTAAATAACTAAAACCAACCCAAAGACGATGACTATTATCCCAAAATTCCAAGGGTAGGGAAAAGGGGCGTCGTTATCTTAAGGTTACTTCCTGCTGAAATGGGACGATGATTGCTCCAATGGATCCTGTAGGAAGAAAAATTTTTAGCAACCAAATTTCTCAACAGAACTGGCTGTGACATATGTAGCTAGTCACTGTGTGGCAGAAAATTCTTGACTGTAGTTCTATTTGAAACTCTGGCCAGGGTGTAATAAAAAGGTGAACCATTACAGCTAGTCATGAGTTATCTCGAGCAAAACAGTCTCAAACCGGTTTTTGGAGTGATGTTTGTAGTTTAGATGCATCAGGTTGAGACAAGCGGAAATGATGATGTGGGGCCCCATCTTCTTTCCGGAGAGTTCAAAGACTGCTGTTAGGAATCGTTATTATTCCTTGTGGAAAATTTACACATCAATAATAAAGTAAAATTTTCAAGTTTTAAGGTATGCATTAGGGAAAGACAACAATAAGCATTAAAAGTATGTGAGAAAATTAGGATTTCAGAGAGCAAATTGCATATAAGAAATGAGTCCCCAGATTTTGTTTTCTTCTGCCTTACACCAATTGGCTTCTTGATTTAAGGCAGAAACCATGAATTTAATCTTAACAACATGCTTGAATTTAGAGAAGGAAAGCCAAATCCAACTCCAAAGCCAGCATTGGTTTACATAAATTGGGACTTCAGGAATACTAGATAGTAGAGAGAAATAGATTTCTGTATAGAAATAGTTTACTACAATTAAATATTTTTTTTTTTTACCATATATCAGATTCTGCTTCCTTAAGTGATTGTTTCTGAAGAGCTGTATTCTCTTCTGTAGGTACCTACATGTTCCGTGTTTTTTGGCTGTTTGATGATAGGTTTTCTCTGTTTTCCTGTAAGAACAAGAAAAGAACACTTCCCCTACCTTTGAGAGGCCTCCGCACACCTCATGGGACCTAATTTGTTGGATGACTTGTCATTTCTCTTCATTAAGATTCAGCAGAGAGCCTTGTCATAGTCAAGCAGGTACTCATTTGTTTTCCCATAGCCGCAGAGCTGGAAAACAGCCACCCCATGGTTTTAAAGGTCTACCTATCCCATGCCTAGGTGCCATATGCTTTACCTAACGAACAGGAGCTGTTCATGCAGTGACTTCATTTGTTTCAATCGAGGCAACCAGTCATCTTTTCTTGTAAACAGCTCAGGACTCAGGTGATGGTATTAGATCCCATGGAACTGGACTTACAGGTATTTGTGAGTTGTCATGTCAAATCTGTGAATTAAACCCAGTTCCCCTGAAAGAACGGCCAGTACTTTTAATGACTGAACCATCCCTCCAGTCAACCCAGAAAAGTTTTTACTGATTACATGCCCAAAGCAAAGTTCATTCAATGAACACCAGAAAGCAAAGGAGCAGCAGTCTTAGATGCTCTGTGGACATTTGACCATTTTATGCTAGATTCCTTCTTTTGAAAATACTAGGATATTAGAGTTAATTTTCTATCACAGTCTACTAAAAATCCACATGGCAGAAGACAGAATTGTCATGATTATGCAGCCAAATCTTTCTATGTTTGTATACTTCCTTTTTAACCCCTAATTTTTAAATTAATCTTTTAAGTAATAGATTTCATTGTGGTATTTCATACAGGTGTGATTCTTTGTTCTCATTCATGCCCTAACCTCATTGCCTTCTCTTGTTCCCTGGCCATTCTCCAGTTGTTTCTTTCCTATACAGATGCCTCTTTATTGTTTTTTTTTTTTTTTTGTTTATTTGTTTGTTTGTGTGTGTGTTCCCTTGGTTTTGCAAGGCTGCTTTTCTCCGTGTTGCTGCTCTGGCTTTCCTAGAACTCATTCTGTATGACAGGTTGGCCTTGAACTCCCAGAGATTCTCCTGGCTATGGCTTCCAAGGGCTGGGATTAGAGGAATGCACCACCAGTTCCCAGTCAACCCTTTGTGTTTTAATTTCACATTCATTCCATGACTTCTCTTCCCTCTCTAACATGGCTTACTCCCCTTTGCCCACAATTCTCCTCTGCTTGTCATGACACTGAATCACAGGTACTTTCATGTGCCTTCAAATATAAATACCTAAACATGTAAAAGTACGTTCCATTAATATAGTATGAGTGATGGGAGATGTCATTCTGTATATGTTTCTCATACTGGTTAATAATAAAGCACTGTTGGCCAATAGGAAAGGAAGATATGAGGGACTAGGAGACAAGGAGGAAATAGGACGTAGGAAGGAGGAGTCAAGATGGAGAGTCTGGAGAGAGCTGGACGCCAGCAGCCTCCCCGGTAAGAGAAGGCCATGTGAAAATACATAGATCAGCAGAAATGGGTTAATAATTAAAGGCAGAGCTAGCCAATAAGAAACAAGTAACCGGGCCAACAGTATTGTACCAAATACAGAGTCTCTGTGTATTATTTGGAGCTGGTGAGGCGGCAGGACAATACCAGGCGGCGGGCGGAAAAACCGTACTCGTTACAAATGGCGCCCACGTGGCTAGTAAGAACTTCCACTTAAAATTTAACAAAAGTTTAAAAAAGGGTTTTGGAAACAAAAGAACAGAGATAAGCAAGGTTTCTTGGTAACAGCATTTTTCTTGGTTGGACTCTGTTTTGCGAGAGACAAGCAGATATTTGCGCGGCTCCTTAAAGGGAGGATTACTGACTCACCATAAGCAGCAAAAAACCGCAAGGCTTTTAAGAAACTCTGCTAACAATTTATTGGTGTGTATGAGAGATGGCAATGGCAGTGACCACATCTCCAAGCCGGCAGCATGCTTTCTGGGTGGCAGCGCTGTCCAAGGCAGTGAGCACAGCTTTCCGTGCTGGTGGTAAAAGTACCCGCCACCATCTTTGGTAAACCGCGGCTGACACAGCTATGACTTTCATTTTAACAATGTTGTTGTTTAACAGATAAAGACTCATGGCCAGAAAAAGATAAAGATTTACAGTAAAGACAGATTCACATTAAGAAAATGTGCTAAAAGTTTACAGTGTGTTTTAAAAAAATACATAGGCATATAAAAAAAAAGATGAAAATCTCAGAGAGAATCTGGTTACTGTATGCTATTGTGTTGTCTCTACATTGTTTGACTGCTGAGAAAATAACAACAACTGATAAAGGAAATGCTGCTGGATTAATTCAATTTATATATTTTAAAAATGCTTTGACTCCAACATTTAAGTTCAAGGACAAGTTACTGGGGAAAAGGATTTCTATTTTTGTTTCCACAGAAAATAAAAAGCTGTGGATTCCTTCCAGACTAATGTGGTTTGAGCAAGCCAGACCCCCTGAAACAGAGTTCCTGATGATCCAACATTCAAAACAGCTTGAACAAGGCAGACTTGCAGACTACAGCCAAGATTCCTGCGTCTTCTTAGGATTCCCCCATGACAGCGCCCTTTACCAGCAGGAAGTAGTTTGGAAAGAACTACGCCCAAATTCCCAAATATTGTTTATAAATGTTTGTTTTCATTTAAATGGATTTGCTTATAAATGGTTAATGATCACAGCCAATTCTTTTAAAGGTAAAAAGGGAATTATGGTATAGATATGAATACTTTGTTTTGGAATGGATTTTCATTTATTGATACAATTTAAGGTCAATTTTGTGATATATATATATATTTCTCCTCTTCTTTAAGTATTGTTTAGAAATGTAATGTATAATTCAATACAGATTATAGATAGTATCTATAATAGTCAGATATTATAGTTAAGTTAGTTAAGTTTTCTAGATATACAGAGATGTATTTGAGATGAATAGGCATTCTTCAAACCTTTCAAAGACCTACAGAATATGGCATTTAAAATGGTTTAGGGTTTTTCTTGACAGTGAGACATAATTGCTCCTGGCAACGCCACCTGGGTCAGAAAGGAAGATGGACATGGAAGAAACGCGTTATGGAGTTTGCTTCCAGTATGGCAAGACTAGCCATTTGGACAAGATACTGCTCTTGTCTGGACTGTTTGAGTTTATGCTGTAGAAACTGGACATGCAGGACCCACAGAAAAGTGATTGCTGATTCAAGATGGACATTGCTACAGAGTTCCTCCTTCATGGAAGAGTCTGCCAGACAGTCTGCAGGACACAGAGAAAAGTGACTGACAAACTGCCAATACAAGAAGACATTTTAAAGTTTCCTGCTTTGCTGAAGAGTCGGTCAGACACACTATGGCCTATGGGCTGAAGATGGAAGATTACAGAAGAACTTCAGGTGACTGAAAAGGCAAGATGTCTCTGTCATTTCTAGAGCATATATTTTCCTTCTGTGGTCTTTGAAGGAGTTGAAGACAGATAGTTATGGTTATAGTTTTCATTAGTTAGGATTAAAGATAAGTTACTTAGACTTTAAACACACAAAGATAGAATAGATGATGGAATATTTTCTTAAATCTTGCTTAATGTTAATGGGGTAAATATTGTTAGCTGTGATTCTTACTTGATAACTGTTGTGTTACATATTTTGCTATGTTAAGGTTAAAACGCTTCTTTTTATTTAGACAGAAAAGAGGAGATGATGGGAGATGTCATTCTGTATATGTTTCTCATACTGGTTAATAATAAAGCACTGTTGGCCAATAGGAAAGGAAGATAGGAGGGACTAGGAGACAAGGAGGAAATAGGAAGTAGGAAGGAGGAGTCAAGTTGGAGAGTCTGGAGAGAGCTGGACGCCAGCCGCCTCCCCGGTAAGAGAAGGCCATGTGAAAATACATAGATCAGCAGAAATGGGTTAATAATTAAAGGCAGAGCTAGCCAATAAGAAACAAGTAACCGGGCCAACA
Organism: Phodopus roborovskii; assembly: GCF_943737965.1. Lineage (NCBI taxonomy): Eukaryota > Metazoa > Chordata > Mammalia > Rodentia > Cricetidae > Phodopus > Phodopus roborovskii. Next base: position 11,822 of record NW_026125866.1, read on the forward strand.
GTATTGTACCAAATACAGAGTCTCTGTGTATTATTTGGAGCTGGTGCGGCGGCAGGACAATACCAGGCAGCGGGCGGAAAAACCGTACTCGTTACATATGAGAACATACATATTTTAAAGATTGTCATTTGGAGAATTGTAATCTGTTTTATATTAAGCTGGAGAAGTTTGTGTTTATACCCTCGGTGCACACAAGTCATTTGGCACTCTAAGCAATTCCCATTATCTTGTGAATAACAATTCTGTCATCAATTACCAAATAGTTCCGTATTGCTGTTACCAAAGTCATTGTTGTATACTTTTACAGTTATTTAAATCTTATATTTTCCCTTCAAGGCTCTAAGATTCACTCTAAAGGACCAGAAATACAGAAACATAGACTTAGATGAAATTTTGAGACAACAGAGGCAATTACTGAATGATTTGCAACAACAAATAGAATCTTAGAGAATGTTGTACAATGTGGAGTTATCTGAAGAACAAGGTCAGAACTTAGAGTTTCAGGTACTTCTGGAGGATGAAAAAGTTAGGATTCAGGAGATGAAGGACACCCTAGACAAGGAACGGGAGCTGCATAGCAATCATGGGCAGCCCAGGCCAGGCTTCCCTCTGAAGAACTACTTCAAGAGCTACAGGGACAATTAGAAGCAACGCAGAAATGTATGATCGAACTCCTAAATGAAACTCAAGAGTATAAACCGGATACCTTCCAAGCGAAACCCATAATGGAACAGGACAGGCAGGTTCACCAAAAGACATTGCAGGTAGAAAAGGGAGCTAATACCCTGAGCCAGCAGAAAAGGGAGGGGCTGCAGAGCAAAGTGGAAAGGCTTCAGTGCCAGCTGCAGAAAGAATGGTAGCATGTGAATAAAAGAGACCCTGAAAGGAAGAGAGTACAAGGGGTTATGTAGGGATCCCAACTTCAATAGCTAGAGCAGAAGGGAAAACAGGAAATTATACAACTTATATATCAGAATATCAATTCCACAGACCTCCAAATGCACCCTGTGCCTTGGGAGCACCTACACACAGAAAATGATAAAGTTTTTTTTTTTAAGTATGAGTAATTTTACTATTTTAAGATAACCTTAGTATTTTACAATATTTTTAAATATTAACTATATTATTGAATCAAATATATAGTTATAATCACATCATATCAAAAACAGTGTCTGTAAACTTTATTTGGAATATGGATAGTAATTTTGTTCCTTCAAGAAAGAAAATGAAATGCTGCTCATTTGTGAGTATTTTCTTTTTCTGCCCAAAATATTCAAGGAGTTACTTGAACTTTTTTTTACTGATGACCAAACTAGAAACTGGGTTCTTCAACAGAAAATGGAAAGAGAGAGCAAAGACACAAGTTATGCAAAATTGATGGAAATGAATAAAGAAAAGGCTGGCTTTAATAATGACGTGGAAATTATGAGACAGAAACTTCAGCATGTGGCTATGAAATTTCAGTGACATATAGCCCGGAAAGCCTGTGACACATTAGACTTCTGCCTGTACTGCAGAAATGCCACTATTGGCAATTCCCAGCAACCAGCTATAATGAGATCCAGTCTGGGCTCAAACTCACAGTGATCCACATGCTTCTTCCTTCAGAATGCTGGGATTACAGGCATGCGCCACCAAGACCTGCTGTACATCACTGTGTTAAACCCTGTTTTCCCTGTATTTGTGTCAATACTCTCACTTCACCTGCTCTTAGCCAGGTGTTTCTGCCTTGCTTGCTTCTATACAGAGTCTGTTCTTCTCTATGACTGTGAACCCACCCACTTCCCATGACATGAGCTCTAGCCGGCCTTGCTGAGCAACTGCTGTATTCCAAGTGCCTGAGCAGCTGCTGTGTTCCAAGTGCTGATTGAGTTCCTGGAGATGCAGTGAACAACCTGACAAGTACTTTGCCGTTGTTCAGTTACTACCTGCTGGATTGTTCTGGTATAGGCTTTTAACTTGGGGCTCAGGCTTATATTTTTAGTTTGCTACTGGACATGGGTGAATGTTCCCAGTAGAGACAATTTAGGAACCTCAAAGACACAGTCAATCCTAAGCAATATCTCTTGTCTTACCTCTCTTCCTCATACCCCTTTTCTGGTTATGATATCATGTAGTTTGGAAAGCTGGAAGAGACCATAGACCATGTTCCTTCTTACCTGTACATGGAAGCAGTGATAATCCATGTAAATATCCACTCATGCATCTTTCACTTCCTGTCCCTAGTCACCACCTCAGCATTTTTAATGTAAACTGTTACAACTTCCTAACTATACTCCCAGGCACCATGGATGCATACCTTCCCGAAGGCATTCTACCTTGCTCACTACCTGCCAAAGGACTCTTGTCAACATGTACAATTTGTTTGTGGTAGACCCTCTAAAATCTTGCTTGGCTCACTGTTGCCTTGTTAGATCTGTCATCAGGAGTGCAGCAATGTTTATTGTGACGAAGCACCTGCTCCCTCTTTGAGAGAAACAGTCTTCCATGACTTTTGCCCATCTGTGTGTGCTCTTCCCACTTCCTGTTTCTTCCCTGGCTGTTCTCTTGCCTGGCAAGTTTCTTCTATTACCAAGTGATAGTTCATGGAGTCTGTTTATGACAGCTCCTCTTTACTTTAACTTAAGTTACTCATGTGCATGTGGGTCTATATAACTGTGTCATTTTGTTTAGCCAGCACACCTTAGTATCCTCCAGTTCCTCTTGTGGCTCTTTGATAGTAACAGCTTTGAAACAGAACCCTGACATAACAGTGTATATTAGCCAGCTCACTGAGGAAAAGAATCACTTACAGAACTTCATCATGCAACTGAAAGAACAAAAAGTTTTATCACTAGATAAGAGCTGGTAGAAGTTGCCTATATTTGTTTTTAGAAGTCATTCAAATTCTTCTCTTTAGTTCCACTTTTAATCATAGTGTAAAAATGTCATGTATTTCTCTTATTATAATATGTGGAAAGTATTCCATATGATAACAATAATAATAAAATATCTATTATTGAGGGATGCTTCTTTATGAAAGTCTGGATTGTATATATACAGAAATGCTCATCTGCATCCAGCCTTGTCCATGAGAAATCCAGGTCATATTCCATCTAAAATCTAAAGATGTATGTGTTGCCAGAAAGCAGACACAATGAAAGAGATGTCCAAATGTAAATACTGATTGTTCTCTCTTCTGTTACTAGTTATTAGGTTTATGATGAAGTTAAAGATGATGTTAATCTGGCATGGTATGGCATGTTTTTAATCCCTTCACTCAGGACCCAATGATACAGATCTCTGTGAATTGAGAGCTAACCTGGTCTACATTACCAAATCTCTTACACACAAGTTAGACCCATTCTTTAAAACATAAAAGTAAAATTATTCATTTTAGGATAATAACTTACTCTCTGAATTCAAATTTGTCTTTAAATCTACAGAGAAAAGTCTAGTCTCTATAATTACCCTTATGGTTAAAGGTAGAAAAGGCCAAGTAAATAGCTTGGTCCCATGACCACCCTGAGGGTCATTTGCTCACATATATGCTGGTTTCTGTCACTGGAGTGATAGAATCAACAGACTGTGAACTTGCTGTTGTGTTAAAAGGCCAAGGCTAGACAATCCATTGTGATTCAGTTCAGTCTTCTTGAAAATGTGTGACAGGCCATGTCTGCTAATTCTTCTGTAGATAAACTTGATGGTGGTGCTAACATTGCTTCAGAAAAGATTTGTGGAACAAAGAGAAGTTGGCTCTTGAGAAATCTATGAATGGGGCAGAAGCCAAAGTGTGGGAACTCAAAGCAGACCTGAGAAATGACACATTACAGCAGAATGCTGCCTCCAGGGTACACACATCCCTTTTTTTCTGACCCTGACTGAACAGACCACAAAGCTATAGTTGCCTCTCAGACAATGTCCCTAAGCAGCTCCTTTCAATCTGCTAGGATTACAATGTCTACCCAATCATAGATCTGTAGAGAGGCATAACCAAATTTGCAACATATTCAAGTCTGCTTTTCTTGCTCTCAGCAGTGTGACCCTATCCTATTCCTCAGTGTCTCATGTCCTGTTAGACATACAGAAGTATACTCTTTCAACTGCTATGCAAAGCGCCATGAATGTCCATGAAAGAGCATGATGCCCTGTGAGTGGCTTTTCTCATGCTGAGAATGAAAGCAATACTAAATCTGTCTTGACCAGTTAACCTAAAGGCCAAATTGGGAAGGAAAAAAGTATCTGGAATATTTATTTCAGTCATAGAGTGAGCATACAGGGACAGAAAACATTAACTTATGTAAGAACATAAAGGAACGGGTGACTGTTGTACAATACTAAGAGTCCACAAATGCCAGCCCAGGCTACTATAACCAGCAAAACTCTCAATCTCTATAGACAGAGAAAACAAGATATTTAATGACAAAGCCAGATTTTCACAATATGTATCTACAAATCCAGCCCCACAGAAACTTCTGGAAGGAAAACTCCAACACGAGGAAGTTAACTACGCTCACAAAGACATAGGCAATAAATAATCCCACTTCCCCAAAACCCAATAGAAAAAGCAGGGCAAACATACTCACAATTGCACTGCCAACAACAAATCTAAAACAATCAATGGTACTTACTTTTCCTCAACATTAATGGTGTTAACTCAGCTATAAAAAGGCACAGGCTAACAGAATGGATAAAAGACAGAATCCATCCTTCTGCTGCATACAAGAAAGACATCTAAGGCTTAAAGACAGACATTACCTCAGGGTAATGGGTTGGGGAAAGATCTTCCAATAAAATTGATCCGAGAAGCAAGCAGGTGTAGCTATCCTTCTATCTAACTTGTTAGACTTCAAACCAAAATCAATCAAAAGAGATGAAGAAGGTCATTTCATATTCAGCACAGGAGAAATCCCTCAGCATAAAGTCTCAATTCTGAAAATCTATGCCCCAAATACAAAGGCACCCACATTCATAAAGGAAAAGCTACTAAAATTCAAAGCTCACATGAAACTTCATACACTATAGTGGGATACTTCCACACCCTATTCACCACTAGAGAGGAGCACCAAACAAAAACTTAACAAAGGAACAAAAGAACTAACATAAGGTATGTCGCAATTGAGTTTAACAGACATCCATCTAACATTCCATCCAAACACAAAAGAATATACATTCTTAGCACCACATTGAACTTTCTTTAAAATAGACCACATACTTGACAACATAAGAAACCTTAACACTTAAAAAAAATTGGAATGTCCCCCTGTATCTTGTCAAACCTCCATGCTTTAATGTTGCAACTCAACAATAACACAAAATACAGAAATCCTACAAACTTATGGAAACTGAAAAATGCGCAATTGCACCATTTCTGGGTCAAGGAAGAAATAAAGAAAGAAATTAAAGATGTCCTACAATTCAACTATAATGAAGACACAACATGCCAGTACTTATGGGACAATTTGAAAGCACTGCTACAAGGAAAGTTCTTTGCACTAAGTGCCCATATGAAGAAAACAGAGGATAGCCAAATTAGAGTACAACTGAAATCCATAGAGCAAAAAGAAGCAAACTCCAGGAAATAATCAGTTTGAGGACTGAAATCAATAAAATAGAAACTAGGAAAACAATACAAAGAACAATGTAACAAAGAGTTATTTTTTGAGAAAATCAACAATATAGACAAACCTTTATCCAAACTCACCAAAAAGCAGAGATAGAACATGTAATTCAAAAATCAGAAATGCAGTGGGGAACATAACACCAGACACTGAGCAAATCCAGACAATATACAGGTCATAGTTTGAAAATCTATACGCCACAAAATTCAAAAACTCAAAGGAAATGGACAAATTATTTGATAACTATCACTTACCAAATTTAAATCAAGAATAGGTAAGCAACTTAAATAGACCTATAACCCCTAATGAAATAGAAGCAGTCATCAAAAGCCTACAACCAAAAAAAGCCAAGGGCCAGATGACATAAGTGCAGAATTTTACCTGAATTTCAAACAAAAGCTAATGACAATACTTCTCAAGTTGTTCCACAAAATAAAAGCAGAAGGTTCTATACCAAACTCCTTTTTTGAGGCCACGAAATTACCTTGGTACCCAAGCCACACAAAGACACAACTAAGAAAGAGAACGATAGACCAATATCACTCAAGGACATTGATGCAAAAATGCTCAATAAAATACTGGCAAATCTAATCTAACAACACATCAGAGAAATCATCCACCATGACCAAGGAGGCTTCATCCCAGGGATGCAGGGATGGTTTAACATATGAAAAATCTATCAATGTGATCCTCCATTTAAACAAACTGAAAAAGAAAAACCACATGATCATCTCACTAGATGCAGAAAAAGCCTTTGACAAAATTGAACACTGTTTCATGATGAAGGTCTTGGAGAGATCAGGGATAATATGAACATACCTAAACATAATAAAAGCAATATACAGTAAAACAACAGCAATTATCAACATGAATGGAAAGAAGCTTAAGGCTAGTCCTCTAAAATCAGGAACAACACAAAGTTACTCTCTCTGTCCATATTTCTTTAATATTGTACTTGAAGTTCTTGCTAAAGTAATAAGACAATAGGAGAAGATCAAAAGTATCCAAATTAGAAAGAGTCAAACTGTCACTGTTTACAGATGATATGATAGTTTACATAAGCAACCCCCCCAAAAAAAAAACTATACCAGGAAACCCCTAGAGCTGATAATCACCTTCAAGAAACTAGCAGGATACAAGAATAACTCAAAAACACAAAAACAAAAACAAAAAACAAAAAGGAGCCCTACTATATAGAGAAGACAAAGGGGCTGAGAAAGAAATCAGAGAAACAGCACGTTTTATAATAGCAATACACAACACAAAGTATCTTGGGGAAACCCTTATCAAACTAGTAAAAAAAAAACCTATATAAAAATGAAAAGATGTGGATTCCTTCCAGACTAATGTGGTTTGATCAAGCCAGACCACCTGAAACAGAGTACCAGATGATCCTACATTCAAAACAGCTGGACAAAGCAGCCTTACGGACTACAGCCAGGATTTCTGAAACTTCTTGGAATCCCCCATGACAGCTCCCCTTACCAGCAGGAAGTAGTTTGGAAAGAACAACGCCCAAATTCGCAAATATTGTCTATAAATTTTTTTTTCATTTAAATGGACTTGGTTATATAAAATAAAAAAAAAAGAACTTTGTGTCTTTAAAGATAGAAATTAAAGAAGAGAAGATACCAGAAAATGGAAAGATATCCCATGTTCGTGTATAGGTAGAATAAACAGTAAACTTGGCAATCTTGCCAACAGCAGTCTCCAGATTCAATGCAAACCCTATCAAAATCCCAGCACAGTTCTTCACTGACCTTCAAAGGCTAATACTTAACTTTATATGGAAAAACAAAAGACCCAGGATATTCTGTATAATAAAGGAAATTCAGGAGGCATTACCATCTCCAACTTCAGGATCTACTATAGAGCTATAGTCCTGAAAACTGCTTGGTATTGGCACAAAAATAGGCAGGTAGACCAAGTGAATTGAATTGAAAATCCGGATACTAACCCACACCTATGAAGACCTGATTTTGGACAAAATACCTAAAAGTATTCAATGGAAGGGGGAAAGCATCTTCAACAAATGATGCTGGCATAATTGGATGATGGTATATATAAGACTGCAGATAGATACATGTCTATGGCCATGCACAAAACTCAAGTCAAAATGGATCAAAGACCTCAACATAAATCCAGCCACACAAACTCTTAGAAGAGAAAGTAGGAGATACACTTGAACCAACTGGTGCAGGAGACTGCTTCCTGCAAAATACACCGGTACCACAGACACTGAGATTGATAATAAATAAATGGGACCTCCTTAAACTGAGAAGCTTCTGTAAGGCAAAGAGCACAGTCGACAAGACCAAACAGCAGCCCACAGACTGGAAAAAGATCTTCACCAACTCTATATCTGACAGAGGGATGATCTCTAAAATATACAAAGAACTCCAGAACCTAGTCAACAAACACCAAATAATCCTATTAAAAATGGGGCACAGAACTGAAGAGAGAATTCTCAATAGAGGAATCCAAAATGGCTGAAAGACACTTAAGAAAGTGCCCAACATCCTCAGGGAAATGCAAATAAAAACAACTCTGAGATACCATCTTAACAGCTCTCAGAATGGCTAAAATTAGAAACACCAGTGACAACTTATGCTGGAGAAGATGTGCAGAATGGGGAACACTTCTATTCCTGGTGGGAGTGCAAACTTGTACAGCCATTTTGGAGATCAGTATGGCAGTTCATCGGGAAAATGGGAATCAGTCTACCACAGGACCGGGCAATCCCACTCTTAGGCATACACCCAAATGATCCACATCCATGCAACAAAGACATTTGTTCAACTATGTTCATAGCAGCATTATTTGTAATAGCAAGAACCTGGAAGCAAAAACCTAGATGTGCCTCAACTGAAGGATGGATAAAGAATATGTGGCTCATTTACACAAGGGAATACTACTCAGCTTGAAAAAAAAAAAAAAAAAAACTGAATCTTGAAATTTGCAGGCTAATGGATGGAACTTGAAGAAACCATCCTGAGTAAGGTAACCCAGTCACAAAAAGAAGAACATGGATTTTTGACATAGAGCAAAGGATCACCAGGCTATAATTTACACGTCCAGCGAAACTAGGATACAAGGAGGCACCTAAGAGATTCATACAAGGTCCCTCAAAGAAGGGGAATGGAACAAGATCTCCTGAAAATATTGGGAGGAGGAGTGCAGTGAGAGGAGAAGGAGTTAGAAGAAAGAGAAGGGGAGGACAGGATAACATGTGGGATGAGGGAGATCAAGTCAGGGGAGAAATAGATGAGAGCAAAAAATAACTACAACAAAAAAGGTGATACAATTAAAGAGGGATTCATTACAGTTTTGAAGAGAAAACTGACTATAATGTCCAGAGACCATAAAGGATGACCCCAACTATCTATTTGAGCTACAGTGGATAGGCTACAATAATGCCCTTCCCTGATAATGAGATTGATTACTAACGTACCTGCCATCATAGAGCCCTTATCTAGTAGCTGATGGTAACAGAAGCAAACCCCTACTGCTAAACACTAAGCTGAAGTCTCAATATGTTTGTTGTATTTTCACCCTCCTTAAGATGAACCCTGAAATTGGCATTAAGAATCTTTTTTTCCAGTTTTTTATTTCAATTTATATTCCAACAACAGTTCTTCCTCCCACCCCTCATCCTATAGTCTTCACATTCCCCCTAGCACACTTCCAGTTCTCTCCTCTTCACAGGTAAGAGCTCCCATGAAGAGTCAACATAGTTTGTCACAATTGGTTCGGGTAGGTCCAGGCCCCTGTCCCATGTATTAAAACTGAGCATGGCATCCCACCATGCAGAATGGGCTCCCAAAAACGAGCTCACGTACCATGTTTGTATCGTGGTCCTATGGGCAGGGGCCCCTCTGATTTTCCAAGTTTCACAACTGTCTCCCACATACAGAGGGCCTAGTTCAGTCTCCTGGAGCCTCTCCAGTTGTAGGTCAAGAGTTCATGAGCTTCCACGGGCTTGTTTCAGTTGTCTGTAGGTTTCTCCATCATAATCTTGACCTCCCTTGTTCATATGTTCCCTTTATCATTGAATAGGTATGAACTTATTGAACCTGGCTAGAGTAGATATAGTAATGCTTCAGAGAGGAATGGACACTGTTAGGACTTAGGGGTACTTTACATTATGACAGCTAGACCTCTAGTTACATGTAATTTCTGCATCTGAAAGGTTAGAATCTGAGCTACTTTTTAATTTCTAAATGTTTTCTAAAGGCATAGGAAACATATGCTATAGTTATAAATTCATGCTATAGTTAGGCATTAGAAAGGCATCAACCACCATATATCCACTATTTAAAAACTGTACATGCAAGAAAAGATGGTTTACACATATCCGTTATTTACTGAGCACCTTTGCAAGTTGGTACTGGTCTTTTTCTGACAACGACATCTGTGAGTTTTCTATTGAAGAGTTACTTCCTTGTTGTCCTCTGTTTAGAAGTCCAGGAGTGTAGATCAGGCAGTGTAGAGGAACAGGCAGGCTGATAACTTAGCTGTGTTGTTTCTGGAAAATTGTATATTTGAATATACTCTCCATAGGTACCTAGGGATGCTAGGTGAATTAAATGCTGCCTCTCTGACCTCCCCTAAACTCCAGCATTACAATCCTGGCAGAACTCTGACAGATTATGTTACCCAGATGAACACACTGCAAAGAAGACTTGGGTCTACTTCACAGTCAGGTGCTGTATTTTAACCACTTTTCTGTGGTCGCTGTGTGAGATTGTAATTCCTCAACATTTTCCTCTTGTTAATCGAATCTTGTAGCTTGGTGCATAAGTTTCCAGGTTGTCTCAGTTTAACTCTGACCAGCAGAAAATAGGCTCCTTAATACTCCTGTGCTCTACCAATTACCCCTGACAGAACGATTTGGTCCTGCCTTCATTTGGATTAGACAAGATGCATGATGGGCACTGCAAGGTACTCTGAGGCTGAGGCCCAGGGCAGAACCTGTTTAACATATGGGAGAAAGTGGTAAGGTGCAGAAGGCAGAGCAAGCCTTGACCTAAACAAGGAATGCAGCCACTGTCTCCATTCCTGATCGTCCTTCTTTCTACATGTCATTTTAACAAGCCATCCCTGGTAAGAGACTGTAAACATCATCTTTCTCTCCTCAAAAATTCTGTGTCATACATTCCAGAAATGTAGAATTTAATGGGCTAGAGAAATGGCTCAGCAGGTAGACTTGTCCTCCACGCCCCAGTACCTGAGTTCAGTCACTATGACCCACAAAGTAGGAGAGAAGCAACTTCCACAGGCCGCCTTCTACTAGCACTGTGAGATATCAGCCACACACACACACAGGTAAAAATGTAATTTTAAGAGAATTTTTTACAGATAGACTATGTAAGAGCTATCTTTTATTCTTCAAAACTATCCAAAATATCATACTTCATATAGAGGCAGCGTCCGTTCATCATGGGAAAACTTCCTGTCTTCCTTCACACACTGCTGTCCCAAACACTGTCATTGTAGCTTAAATTATGTGCTAGATATTCACTTTGATCTTTTGTTTTTATTAATTATTTTGTGTGTGAGTGTTTGCCTCCATGTGGGTCTGTGTATCACATGCGTGCCAGGTACCTGCAGAGACCAGAAGAGGATGTCAGATCACTTAGGACTGAGTTTCTGATAATTAGAAGCTGCCATGTGGATGCTGGGAATCAAATCCAGGTCCTCGGAAGAGCAGCCAGTGCTTTTCTAAGCCATGTCTCCAGCCCCTGATCATTTTCAAGAGCTCTCTTTCTGTGAATACCACATACTGTGGACTATGGTTATCTAAATTCAGTTTAGCCCTTTTTACAAGAAGTCATTTATTTAACCCAAGCAACCTTCAGCCCAGTCATAAATCATATTAACATGGTTTCAAATCCTTTCCTGTAGGAGCAGTCATGGTGACTTCTAATGTAATTAGCCTCTTAGGACTTAATTTGAGTTATGAGGGCTGAAGAAATGGATCTTCGTGAAAGAACACACACTATTGTTCTAGAGAAACTGTGGCTGGTTCCCAGCACCCAGAGTCATATAGCTCAAAACTCTTTTGTAACTCCAGTTTCAGGGGATCCAGTGCTTTATAGCACACTTATAGTGTTCTCACTAGTATGCAAGTGCACACACACAAGCACACACACACACACACACATACCACACAAATCTTTAAGAAGGAAAAGTGAAGTTCAAGTCTGAAGACATTGGGTTTTTTTCCTTTTTTATATTTATGTCTATGTGCACATCTTTGTAACAAGCATGCATGTGACACTGAAATAATACTTGTAGAAACTGGTTCCGTATTTCCACTGTTGGGTTCCAGGGATCAAACTCTGATTGTCAGACTTGGCAGCACACCGGCCATTGAAGCAGGTCATGGCCTCCAACTGTTTGAGATGGTTTTAAACAGAGCATCTGCCTTTGTGAACTGGCTGCCCTGATACAGGAACAATCCAACTGTCTTGTTTTTTAATTTTACAGGTTCACCTGCTTTGCAGTTTCATACTGGCATGAGGAGATAATCCTCAATTTCATATTTCCATGAGGAGATAACCTTCTGAAAGAATTACTAATTGAATTTCAAAGCCTTGAGAACACACAAAGGCAAACTTGAGATTTTGTATGTAAGCATTGTGTGTTCATGCACAATAATTATTAAATTACATGTATATTCATGGTATGCTAATTTGAATAATTAATTTATAAATTATGAGATTGGTGAAAAGATTATCCTTTTTCAAATGATGCTGCTAGATGTGTAGCTTGCAGTGTCCTGCTCTTTTCTTACAATGCTATATGTTTGTGTCTAATATATTTGCTGCTGGTGATGAAGACAGTACACAGCACTTGTAGAGACCTAATTTTGTATAATGGTAGAAGTTTGAACTTTACTCGGGTATTTTGTCAAGTCCTGAAATAAAAATGACAGCATCATTTAACCATACTGTATTTGAACCTTCTTCTTTCTAAGCTGTGCCACACTTCAGCTCTTGGTACACATCAAGATCCAATAGTGGGTTTATCTCCCTACTTTTCATGACATTTTCACTGTGCCTTTGTATGAACTATCCATAAGTGTTTTCAATTCTACAGTTGGCATTCTCATGATTAGTTCATATTTTCTCACATTTAGTATCCTTGCATCCAAAGAAGCCTCCTCACAAATATAGACACTTATATCAGCCCCCTAAATGTGAAATTGTATCAATAACATCCCTACTAAAACAGCTTTGACTAAAATAGCAGTGCTATTGTTACATCCAGAAGATACTGTTTTGCTATCAACTGTCTTTGGTTTATAGGGGACACAATGACAAAGCTGTCCATATCTTTTAATTTCTAATTCCCAGATTAGCAACTAAGCTTTCTATAGAAAAGCAAAGCTTTTCTAGCTGTAATGGGAAAGCGTTGCATAAAAATCTTTTAAACCTAATTTGCTGCCAAGTCAAGGCAATTGTATATAAAACTGCAGGCAGTCAAGTGCATCACAGCTGAATCCACTCCATGGCTAGATGGACCATGAACCCTCTTATGGCCATAGGCCTATTTTGTGTTATTTTCATTCTGGTCTGTGATCAAATCCCAAATTTGTTGAATTCTAGTGCTTGGGCCCTTTATTTAATTCTCAGCCCTGAAAATATGTCAAAGTCTAAAACTAGTCAGTGAAAAGACCAGCTTTACTCAAGGGTCACATCTCTGCCATAAATCAAATTCTAGAACCCTTTACAGGTGTTAATTGGACTAGCATGTTTTTGGTTTTGTTTTCTGTTTATTTGTTTGTTTGTACACAGTCTTGCTATGTTTACTAGTTTGGCCTCAAACTCAAAATCCTCCTGCCTCAGCCTTGAGTGATAGAATTAGAGCATCACAGATAAACAGAGTAATGTTGGCTCCTCTAGTTCAGGTGATTAGCATGTCACACAGTTGGGCCCATGGGTACAAACTGTGAGGTTCAGGCTCCTGAACACAGACCCCCATGGAACACAGCCATTGGTGCCATTTATCATTCCAAGCTAAAGCTCAGAATTCACTTGTCTCAAGATTTTACTCATTTAAAACTCTGGTAATTGAAACTTGCCTAACTGTATTCTGGAAAGGACACACAGAATCATGAACAAGTCACAATCAAATCCCATAAGAATTCACCAAAATAGGACCTTATGGGACTAATAACATCCACATGCACACTTTGGTGTTTATTATTTTTAGGAAATGTGGTTATCAGGTTTAGTACAAGGTCTCAGCTATCTTCCTGTAGCTGTGCTTCAAGATAAAATATCAAAGGTCACATAAATAGTGCTGGGTTTTACATAAAGCTTTTGTCGGTGAGTTTGTTCCTTACCCTCTCACATCTTTATATATATATATATATATATATATATATATATATATGTATGTATGTATGTATGTATGGTCTGCATACATGAATAACCCCTTGTCTTTGCAGAATTTTAAACTTGCATACCTAGACTCTTCAGGACTGTCTCCCTGGAGCAATATGTGATTCTGAAGTTAATACCGAGACACTGTTGATGGGAGATACCATTCTGTAAATGTGTTTCTCTTATTGGTTAATGAATAAAGCACTGTTGGACAATGGGAAAGCAAGATAGGCAGGACCTGGGTACAAGGAGGATCCTGGAAGTAGTAAGGAGGAGATTCAAGAATGAGGACTGAGAAGAATGCCAGGGTCTCTGTTCAGTAAGATAGGAACATGTGGAGATACTTAGATTAATAGAGATGGGTTAATATTTCAGAAAGGACAAATCAATAATTAACACAAGTAACAGGCCAACAGAATTATATCTAACATAGCTGCTGTGGCTGTGGGTCCAGACCAGAAGGGAAACCACTAATAACACACTGTGTTCTCTAGCTTCTGCTAACTAAAATATTTCCCTGAAACTATTTTTAACTCAAAAGCTTACCTTCCACACATTTCTATGGAAAAACATCCTACCAAAACTATTATACTCTGTTTTAATGCCATTGGGTTTGCTAAAATACACAGCATTAATAAGAAGGTTCAGATCATAAGATGATAATATAATTGTGTATGTGTAGAGTATCAGTCCCAAGAGAGCTCTAGTGTTAAATCAGTATGAACCTATCAGTCAAAATTCCAGATGTCCACTACAATGATATTAGAAAGGGATTTAATACACCCAAAATAACATCTGTATTGAAATCAAATTCTACAAATGCAGATGCAAAGAAATTATAAAAAGCACAGGGACGCAAGCCTAGAGCAAACTTAACCATGGACTACACTGAAGAATTGAAATTGATTTGAAATTTGATCACATAACTAAAGGTCCAGGAACAAGGGCAGTATACTACTAGACAAGGATGAAGAAAGAGATCAAAGGGATAGTCCCCAGGCCCAGAAATTATCTGACTGCTCTCTGGTTCTCAGCAAAGTTCACTAGCACAAGCCAAGACAATGCTGCAATAACAAGACACTAAAATGTGGGTGTGAGGAGACTCTACAAATCAACAAGTTCATCCCTTTCTCACATCAAAATAATTCAACACAATCCTAGATCATCAATACTAGAGTCAGCAAGGTTCAATGAAGAAATCACATTCCTGTCATGAGGCTGGGAAAGACAATGGCCAAGAATGTTGCATTAAGTTGAGCATTTTGGCTGGGCCCAGCTTTGTGGGGCATGCTTTCAATTCCAGCAGTCAGGAAGCAGAGACAGGCCTGTCTCCATAAATTAGAAGCCAACCTGATCTACAGATTGAGTACCAGGACATGAAAATTTACATAAATGAAAAAAAAAAAGAGGATGGGAGGATATATTTGTAGTTATTTTTTTCCCCAAAGGAAACACAAAATTGACCATGGCTTATCACCATGCTTTCAAAGTCCATTAAACAGTTAATTGTGGGAGCCACATTTAAGGGAGAAAGGTACATTGGTCAATATTCAAGAGAAGTTTTGCTTAAATAAAAAGTAAATTGTCTGTTAACAGTCCCAAAGAAGTAGCCTAACTGAATTAACAAAAGACTTAAAAAGTTCTGATGACTTACAAATATTTATAAACAAATAACAAGGAAGCACAGAGCAGTGGCTGGAGTGAGATGCTGCCTTAAGGCAAGCATTGCCAGTAACTTCTACAACAAGGAAGGGTCAAGGAAGCTTCAAACATTCAGAAGAGGATGGACCTTCCAACAATTTGATTTCAGATAACTGACCTCCATTACTGCAAAGTGACAATCTTCTTTCTCTATCTATACCCAGGTTATATTAGCTGTAGAAAATCTAAAATACTAACAGAGACGAAGAAGAGTCAAGACTATGATTAGGACCAACTACCGACATGATATTAAAAAATTAATAATGAAAGCTGTCCAGAAATGGAATATGTTGCTGCATTAGGTACAGGGCAGTCCAGGACATCAAAGCAGTGGAGAGAGATACCAGTTTAGTGATGCCTCCTATTTCCTTACAGATGCTAAACGGCCCAGCCAATGGCCCTTTCAATTGTTAATCTACAATGCTTTGTATTTTATGTTAATTGTATTAGATAATGATCTGAATTTCAACTAATAAAAGCATATGGCTCAAGAGCAATGGAGCATAATACAAAGATTTACTTTTAAATGTATGAAATATTCCATTTTAAAAAGACCCTCTTCCAAAAAATGTGCTCTATATGCATGTTCCTGAGTGCTGGGATTAAAATCATGCTCCATTTTGGCTCAGCCAAAATGCTCAACTTAATATAACATTCATGGCCATTGTCTTTGCCCAGCCTCATGTCAAGAATGTCACATCTTATCTAATCGTTAATGTCCTTTGTATTGGTGATATAAGAATGTCTTGACCTCAGCAAGTGGGAAAACTCTGATTGCAGGCTTATGCCTGAGGGACCTGCAAGACCAAACTAGGCATCCTGAACATAGGTATCAGTCAGGGACTCAGATGCAACAGACTATTAAAATTCCCCATCACTTTTGTAACTGATGTTAAAACCATCTACTGTTTCTTTGGGTTCTATCAGATTTTTTTGAAGTTCTAACATTTAATCTTGATTTTAGCCCAGTGACTTTATGCCATTTTATTAGTATACAGTTGGATTCATTTGTTTCATCTTTCTCTTTTTTTTTTTTTTTTTTTTTTTTTGAGAAAGGGTTTCTATGTCTAGTTGTGGAGGTTGTCCTGGAACTCACTCTGTAAACCAGCTTGACCCAAAGTCTGTCTGCCACAGCCTGCCAAGTGTTGTATTAGAGGCTTTACCACCACCAGCAGCTTATTTGTCACTTTTCAAAAGAGGGTCATTTTTCCTTTTCTTAATTTTGGATTTTTAAAAACAAAAATATTTACAGACATTTACAATACATAGCTGAAGCTATGTAGATATAATTTATATTATTTTGCCAGGTTTTTAAAATGCCATATAATATATGTGAGATCTATTCATTTCATTTCTTGAAAAACAAAAGAAAACACACCCTGATCACATTTGGCAATGGAAGATTTTTGCAAGTTTGTGGTGTGATGTTAGCTATTCCAAGATGTTACCTTTATTGCTATAGAGATAGTCAAGATATTTCCAAGGAGGAAGAGAATATAACAGGCAATTCTCATGGGAAACCAGAATCATCCTGAAGTCTAAGGACTGGAATTCTCTTAATTCATAAGACATGTTGATTTCCAAGGAAGAGAGGACGTGATTGGGTTTGTGTATTCCTTTTCAAATCAGAACTAAAATGGTTTGAATTTTGTGATGGTCTAACTCAGCAGAGGTGCATCTTCTTTGAGTATCTAATCTTTACATTAGTCTGAACACTTCTACGCCAGCAGGATTGATTTCTCTTAAAGCCACCAGCACTGTCCAACAGTTTTCATAGCAAGAGTGGCGCAATATATTTCTATTTAGAATACATTTGATTTGATTCTGAACATAAAGTCTACTTTGGCTTTTCTCACAACTATTTGGGAGCAGAGTGTATATGCTGTGACTACTTAGTGGTATAAACATCCTTGAAGACCTGATTTTCTGTTCATATATTCAGTTAGTAATTACTGAAGTGTCTTGGACTATTGGCCTATGATTTCATCCTTTTGTAATAGTAGCACCACCTTAAGTTTCTCTGATTTCATTTAGATTCTATGCCACTTTGACTGATTATAGGTATGCTTTATGCCTTTATTTTTGAAGGACGTTTAGTTTGAAACTTAAAACAAAGCTGTCCTATTATATTGAAGACATTTTGTAAATATATATTTAATCCTTTGAAACTCCACTGCAGGTGCTGGGGTGGTGGCTCAGTGGGAAAATGACTGCCACACAATAGTGAGGACCAGAGTTTGCCTCCCAGGCATATTAAATTTGAACAGGCACAGCAACATGCCTGGGACCCCAAGCTCAAGAGTCATCCATGGGCAGGATGTGCTGCTAGCAACATGACTTAAAGAAGTAACCTCAATGTGAGGGATAAATACCCAGACCCAGGGGCACAGTTGAGCTGTGGTGGATGCAGAGTACTTTGAAGCTTCTGGCCATAGCTAGCCTCTTGAGGAACACTGAAATGAGTATTATATAAAAGTAGCCTGCCTTAATTTAGTCTTTGTGCCTTTAGCCCTGGAGGAGAATGAATAGTTAGGTCACTAGAAGGTTCTGTAGGTGTGACTAATTTCTAGATAGACATACCAGGTCCAGGTAATCAGGTGACCCAATGTAAAGGACACTTCAAACAAAATGACATCCAACCCAATGCTTCACTGTAGCTTCTCTACATTGTAATAGCATAGACTATGAGAATTTCCCAATGGCTTCTGGTCTCATTCAGAGAAATGGGCACAGTTCTTACCATGGCCTCCAGAAATCAGTCTGGCCTCCTGTAACCTCTGTGATTTCGTGTCTAATCTCCCTCTCATCCATCCCATTCTTAATTAGCCACATCCTCACATTATACTTTGGATCTGTTGCTGACCTCATTCACACTCAAAGCTCACCACCTCATCTTTTCAAGCCTGTGCTGAAATACTATCATCTCAGCAGAGGATCTGAGTGAAAAATTGCCTATAAAAATAAATGAAGCATGTGACATGATGTTACAATTGAGCAGGTGATAAAAGAACAGCAGTAATTCTCAGACTTGCCCTTCTAATAGATGTCATCACACAGCCAACAATGTGCGGTGTCTGTATCCTTTATATGTGAAACAGACAAACATATGATTGGTGATTGCTAATGCAAAATGCAGAAATAATCTTTCAACATGAACAGGTTGAAATCATGAACATCCTTAGTTACAAAGAGGGAACAAATTGCAAGAACTGAACTCCTGAGCCGCAGAGAAAATTGTGTCCACTAGCAAAAGGAAGTCTCTCAGATATCCTGGACTTCTACCTTCTTGTCAATCAAAATCAACAGATAACCACTTAATCCAGGCAGTTTGAACACTTTTTCCCAACGAAGATCTACACAGGGTGGGGGGTGACTGAGAAAATAATTCCTTTGCCCATCCCCACTATTTTAATGCCTTTTATTGCTATGATGAGTTGTCTAACTTCATATTCTCATTTCCTGCTTTGATTACAGGGCAATATAGACTTGCTTTAAGTTGTCACAATTATGTTTGAAAGATAGGCATCTCTAAGTTACATGTACTGGAATCATCTTTGGTGTAGTTTCCTCTTTTTATATGTCTGACAATTAACACCACTTTTATGATAAAACTTACTTCTTACCTGCTAATTTTTTCAGTTCATATGTTAATACAAAGAAGTGATCAGTCTGAGACACACTCTAGAAATGTTTTTGAGGGAGGAGAAAGGAATGGATTGCTAGAGCAGATGGGGGAGGAAAGACTGTAATATTATTTTACAAGCACAGCTCAACTCTGTCTAACAAGTTCATTTGGAACAAAATGTCACACTAGTCATTTCAGTAAAGAAAGAGAGCTGACAAAGGTCTGGTTGTTTCCACAAGCCAGGAACAGTCAGAAATATGAAACAGCTTGTGCTAAAACTGCAGATAAAGTCACAGAAGTAACCTACCTGTTTTAAGGCCTTTAATGCTGAGAAGTGAGTGTCCATGGGGTTTGTTCCCAATTTATGTTCCTAATTGAGCTCATTCAGGAGCACAGTTACCAGAAGAAGCCCCTGGGGGAGGAGAGTCTCTGCAAAGCTTCAGGGAACAAAGAGCTGGGAGAAGCCTGGGGCAGCAGGATTTAATCTCCTTATAGGAGAACCTGGGTGTGTAGGAAGCCACTGGGACAAGGAGGAGGAGGGACTTGGGGTGGGGGTAAGGAAGGAGTAGGGTGTCCTCAGGGTTCTGCCTCAGCCTTGGTTGATAGACCATAGCCTGGCAGTCCCACCCTCACCACCTCACTCCCCACTATGGCTTGTAGTCTGGAGGCAGCTGCTGATTTTAAATTTGGAAACTCACTGAGGTGTGGTAGAAGCTTCCACTCCAGGTCCTGTGGCGCACCTGCCAAGCCAGGCTCACAGGTGCTGGCCTGCTCGCCCTCTCCTTGTGTTTCTGTGTGGGGAAGATGGCCAGGCAGGTGAGGAAGGTTGGAGCAGTTGTCAAGCACCAAGCTTGTCCTAGGCTGCCCTGGAGCTCTATCCACTTGTGTCTTAACAGATCTTTCCTCTCCATCCTGGCTCTGCCTGAATCACAGACACTATGGAGGACTAGGAGAGACTGAAGAAGATTGAGTATGGCAGGGCAAAGGTAGGAGCACAGTGGCCAGGCCATGATGGGAGGCGGTTATCCTGGGGCTGGGTGGGGGTGGGTAGTGTGCCTTGGGGAGAGGCCGGGCCATGGTTCAGGTGCTGGTGCTGGGAAGAGCTGTCCCCTGGCTGCTTTAGGAGACCTGATGCCTGCACTGCCAGGCTCCTTCCTGCCTGGTGCCATACAAAGCCCCCTGTTAGCCTCATCATAAACTGGTATGGGATTGCCCTGCAGCCCCAGCCTTTAAACTTCTAAATGAAGTTTTGTTAGTGGTTCGCGCTTTAAGCTTTCTGAGTCTGTGTTTAGTGGTTTCATTATTCTCAGGGACACCCATGCTATGATCACAAGCCTGCTGCATTTAGGTGTGTGTGTGTGTGTGTGTGTGTGTGTGTGTGTGTGTTTGTATTCTTCTGTGACACCTGCCTCCCCAGTAGCTTGAGTGTCCCAGAAATTTGTAGGGACATTTTTAGCAGTCTGTTTCTGTCTGTCTGTCTGTCTGTCTGTCTGTCTGTCTGTCTGTCTATTCTCCTCCTCCTCCGTCTCCTTCTCCTTCTTTCCTTCTCCTTCTCTTTCTCCTTCTTCTCCACCACTAACCCCTCATCCTTCTGTCCCCAGTTCTTGGGGTACAGATATATATGTAATTGTAAATACAATATGAGGTTTTAATTTCTCAGAATCAGCACAGCAGTTAAGATCTACACAGAGAGCAATAACCTGAAACATTTAGGAGACCTTTTTAGCACCAGTCCCTTAGGGTTTTAAGTCAAGGAGAGTGTGTATGTTTACTTAGCACAATAACAAAACGTGGCACCTTCCAGTACTCTGGCTCAGTGGCAAGAAATGCCTTCAGGAAAGTTTACTTTTTCTCTGAGGATGAGAAAATGCTCTGATTGTATTTATTTTCTCAGGGGAAACAGGTGGGATCAGTAAATCTCTGAACTAAAATCTTGAGTTAATAGAAGAAGCAGTTTGAGAATCTTTTAGTATGGGGTTAGTTTAGGCTATAGCTTCTCTACCTACCAGTAAGGTATAACCAGTACAGGTTTATTTTTTTTTCTATATCTAGACATCTATGATTCAACAGCTTTGAATGTGTACTAACTCTGTGTCCAGGGATATCTGGGAATATATTAGATGGAGTGCTTTTGCCTGGGTCTTAAATACTGACCAAGTGCCTCTCATAATGATAATTGCAGGAAGGCAGATCTCTGCAATTACAATGGAGAAGGAAATAAGAATCTGTTTCTGGGAACCTGGTCTCACACATAGCTAAGGAATATAATCAGCAAACTTCCAATGCATGGGAGAAATTGTTCCCAGTAAATGATCAGACAGTGTTAAACTGTGGGAAGTAAATACAAGTGTGTTACAGAAAGGGATAGGCTACAAGAAGAATCTATAGCAAGAAACAGCCATTTTTCTTCATTAGACTATAACGCCAAATACAACTTTGGTATTGGTTTAATGTAACATAATTGGATGAAATTATCCTGAGTTGTCTCATGATATTATAGCTGTATGATTTCTGTGTGATCTTGCAGCTTGTAGCAAGGGTTGGTTGTTTTGAGACAGGAGTTCTCTGAGTGATTGTGGCATAGCTGAACCTTGCTCTGTATACCATGCTGGCCTTGAACTCACAAAGATCCACTTGCCTCTACCTCCCTATTGCCAGGATTAAAGCCTCAGCTACTCTGTTTATTAAACCTCAGCTAGTCTGTTTATTCTTGGTGCCAGATTTTAATATACAATATGTACTTAATTGTCATGTAGAGGGATTATGTCACAGAAGTCTTTTGATTTAGAAAAGATCATCTTGTCCTGGGAACTTGAGTTCAGTTCCTAGAATTCCTATTAAATGCTGAGAATGGTGGCTTATACTCATAACTCAACGACTAGGGAGAAAGAAAAATTTCTGGGGCTGAGTGCTCACTTAGTTTCTCCTACTTAGTGAGTGACCTTGTTTCAAGTCAGGTCAGCTGCCATTCTGAGGATGATACAAGAAGTAGACCTCTGTCTTGTTTGGCAAATCAATAAACCCCTAAATGTTATTTTGGGATGGGGGTGCAAAAAACTAAACCAAACCAAGAAAACTTGAAACCAAAAAATAATTGGAAGAGTTAGAGGAGACAGGAAAGTGTTAACAATAATATCACTAATTTAAAAGCCACTACTTTCCAATTGAAAGTCAAAATTGGCTGGCTGAAAATAAAAACAAGATAAAACAGTTTCTTGTCTGTGAGAAATACATCTCAGTGGCAAAGACACATTGGACTGAAAGGGAATATATCAGAGTCCATATCCCAGGTAACAGGAAGCTTGAAAATCACAGGAGTATGTATACTCATATCTGATGAAGTGAACTTTAACCAGAGTCAATCAGAAAGGATAAAGAAGGTTGCTGCATGTTAATAAAGCGAGGACAATCCTTTCTAGTTCTTGCATCCCCGTCAGTATGCCTGAGCCAGTGAATGCTGCAATGTATGAGATGGAGACCTTTGAGTAATTGCCCATTTTACATGTTTGATCATCATTACTCTCTTATCCCAACAGGGATCTTTCTATCACTCATTAAGCTGTTATGCTTCTGATGCCTTAGTCAGGGTTGCTATCAATCATATCCTGGCAGAATTTTCTCGTTTGAACTGTGGTAAAGTACTGATTCATTTTCAGCCTTCTTTCCTCTAAAATTGGAGGAAATGGGCATTGCTGTGACAAAGGTAAATATCCTAAAGTGCTTGGCAACCACTGCCAAGTGTGGCGCTAAAGCATTTATGGAAGCTCTTAGGTTGGTACAAACACTTCTATAATTACACAATTGGGTTTCAGCTTTTTTCATGTTCACTGGCAGCAGAGAAAGCTATTGTGAACCAAACACAGTGATGAACAGTGTACTGAAGAGCCTTCCTCTGGGGGCTCTTCGTTGTGCCTTTCAACTATAGGAGCATGTTGGCTGGGCTATCAAAATGAACTTTCTTTTATCTTAGAGAATAGCGACAGATATAGAGGAGAAGAAAGCCAAAGAGGTGATGAAAAACCGTTTCAGGGGCTGAGGAGATGGTGTAGCTCTAAAGTGCTTGCTGTCCTAGCATGAGGTCCTGAATTGGTTCCTCAGCACCCATGTTAAATCTTGGTTGACAGTTTGTTTCTATAATCACAGCAATGGGGAGGTCAAGAAAGGAGGATCCCTGGGGCTTTGTCTCAGCCAGTCTTGCTGAGCCAGTGTGTTCTAGGTTCCAGCTCCAGTATCCTATCTCAAAATATTAAGATGAAGAGAGATTGAAAAATACACCTGACATTGAACTCTGATATTACATACATACACTGAAAGGAATCACAGTCTATAGCCTGTCCAATTACCCTTCATATGGAGAAGTATATGAGGGAAATTAGTGGTGATTGGAAGATAAGAAGGTGAATTGTAACCACACAGGTGTTTGAGGAATGATTAACATTTGAATTCAATATATGTGTTTTTAATGAGCAAAGTGCTTGCCATACAAGCATGAGCTTGTATCCTTAACACCCACTTTCAAAGTATGAAAATGTGTGTGTGCATGGTTCCTATACTGGGGAGGCAGAGACAGAGGATCCATAGGGCTAGCTGGCCAGTGAGTGTAGCTGAATTTGTGGTCCCCATGATCACTGAAATGCTGTTGTCAGGTAAATACATTCAGTTTAAGATCATAATAAATAAATCAAGAAATTGGTTTCAACAGATAAATGGCTGCTGTTTTGTGACAAAATCAGCAAAGCCTGATTTTATTTAGGATATATTTTTCAGGATATTTATAAATGTATTTTTATACATTTATTAAATATATATATATATATATATATATACAGTATTTAAACTACATATGATACTAATGTTTTCTGCTTTGGAAAGTTACCTAGCTTGCTAACAAGGCTTTCCTGCATGTCTATTGTTTTTGATAATTAACAAAACCAGCTATCTCCTTTTTGTAGTGCCGAAATCCTGTTTATTATCTTACAGCATATATCTTATTAATAACAAAGCAGGTTTCTGTACTAATGAACTTGCAGTAAGTAAGAATGTTTTAAAATGGACTTTGTTGTGGAATTTTATGTTTCATCCTTCTTCCTAAGGAATATTCCTAGTACTGAATTATTAAAAACTGTGGATGAACTTATGAAGAAGAATTTGTACTTGAAAATTTGCATTGTGATGAAGGAACTCAGTGCGGTCACACCTATGAGGAGATGATGTGTAAGGAGTAGGTTTATCTGCCCACTGCTGGTCTTGTCCCGCTGCCGTGCCAGCTCCAATTATCACACAGAGTCTGTATTTGATGTAATGCTGTTGGCCAGTTACTTGTTTCTTATTGGCTAGCTCTGTCTTAAGTATTAACCCATTTCTGTTAATCTAGGTATTTCCACATGGTCTCATTTTACTGGAGAGCCAGCTGGCATCCTGCTATCTCCAGAGTCTCCATCTTGACCTCCTTATACTTCCTCTTTCCTCCTTGTCTACTAGTCGCACCTATCTTGCTTTCCTATTGGCCAACAGTGCTTTATTCATTAACCAGTATGACAAACATATTTACAGACTGACATCTCCCATCATCTTCTCTTTTCAGTCTAAATAAAAGGAAAGGTTTTAACCTTAACATAGCAAAATATATCACACAACAGTTATCAAGAATCACAGTTAACAATATTTAGTCCGTTTAGCAAGATTTAAGAAAATATTCCATAATCTATTCTATCTTTTTGAGTCTAAAGTCTTATATGTATCTTAACCTTTAAGCCTAACTAAGGAAATCTATAATCATAACTATCTGTCTTCAATTCCTTCAAAGACCACAGAAGGATAGTATATAAACTCTAGAAATGACAGAGACAACTCACTGCCTGGTCAGTCACCCGACATTCTTCTGTAACCTTCCATCTTCAGCCCATAGTCCATAGTATATCTGGCAGATTCTTCAGCACAACAGGAAACGTTCAACTGTCTTCTTTTTTTTTTTAATTAATTAATTAATTTATTTTATATAACCAAGTCCATTTAAATGAAAACAAACATTTAGACAATATTTGGGAATTTGGGCGTTGTTCTTTCCAAACTGCTTCCTGCTGGTAAGGGGCCCAGCATGGGGGACTCGAAGAAGTTTCAGAAATTCTGGCTATAGTCTGTAAGGCTGCTTTGTCCAGCTGTTTTGAATGTAGGATCA
The DNA here is from genome assembly GCF_943737965.1 of Phodopus roborovskii. NCBI lineage: Eukaryota > Metazoa > Chordata > Mammalia > Rodentia > Cricetidae > Phodopus > Phodopus roborovskii. The sequence continues at coordinate 37,316 of NW_026125866.1, forward strand.
TCTGGTACTCTGTTTCAGGTGGTCTGGCTTGATCAAACCACATTAGTCTGGGGGGAATCCACATCTTTTCATTTTCTGTGGAAACCAAAATAGAAATCCTTTTCCCCAGTAACTTATCCTTCAACTTAAATTTTGGAGTCAAAGCATTTTTAAAATATATAAATTGAATTAATCCAGCAGTATTTCATTTAACAGTTGTTTCCTCAGCAGTCAAATGATATAAAGACAATATAATGTCATACAGTATCCATATTCTCTCCATGTTTACGTGGCTTTTTTATTATTCTCTTTCTTCTTCTATTTTTTCACTTTTTGAAACAGGGTTTCACTGTGTAATTCTTATCTGTCATGGAATTCACTCTGCATGCCAGGTTTACTTTAAAATCACAGAGATCTGCTTGCCTCTATCTCCTGAGTGCCAGGATTAAAGATGTGTGCCACCACACCCAGCTGTTCTCTGTCTTCTTTATTATTTTTAAACCATTTTATGTTTTTTTTTCTCTCCCAAGCCTATGTATAGTTTAGAACACACTGTAAACTTTTAATGGTTTTTCTTAATGTGAATCTGTCTTTACTGTAAATCTTTATCTTTGTCTGGCCACGAGTCTTTATCTGATAAACAACAACATTGCTAAAATTAAAGTCATATTTGTTTCTTCCACGGTTTATCGAGGATGGTGGCTGCTATTTTACCGCCAGCAATGAGAGCTATGTTCACTGCCTTGGTCTATGCTGACATCAAGGAAAACAAAGAGAGAAGGAGGAAGATTGAGTGTAGCAGGGTGATAGTAGGAGCATGGAGGTCTGGCCCCATGATGGGTGGCTGTTATTTGCTGGCATGGGTGAGTTGCAGTAGGTAAGGCTGCAAGGCTGGCTCAGGGCTGCGGAGAGGCATCCCTTCTGGCTGCAGCAGGGGACCTGATGCCTGCACTGACAGGCTCCTTTTTCCCTGGTGCCACACAAAACCCTATCTGAGCTCCACCATAAACTGCTATGGGATTGCTCTACAGCCTCTGCCCTTAAACAACCAAAGGGAGTTTTGTAAGTGGTTCATGCTTTGAGTTTTCTGAGTGGGTGTTTAGGGATTTCTTTATTCTGAGGGACACCAGTGCTCTGATCAACAGCCTGCTGCCATTTGGGGGTGTGAGTATCTGTGATTGTCCTGTGACAGGTGCCACAGGTGAACTTGACCATTGGGGTTTATTAGAAGTATAATGATAATAATAATAACAATTATTATTATTACTGTTATTTATTTATTTTCTTCTCCTTTTTCTTCTTCTTTTTATTCTTCTTCTTCTTCCTCTTCTACATCCTTCTCCCTTCTTTTTCTTCTCCTTCTCCTTATTCTTCTCTTGTGTACTTGTGTAGAATGCCTTTGTGTGGAATTCAGAGCATCAAAGGTTCTATAAGTTAAACAGCACCTGTAGAATTGTTGTTAATGTATTTATTATGTATTTGGTGAGTTCGATTTTGTGTGGACAATCGTGTATGTCAAGACCTGTAAACAATCGAGCATTATATGTAGGTGTCCTTCAGTGGGCTAAATGAATAGTTTCACATAGGAATTGAATGTAATGATTTCTTTCTGAAATGACCCCTTTGAGCTTACTTTTGCCTTCCTTGCTTCCTAAAATGAAGTTACCTTTGAGATATTATGTTGTCATATGTGGGGACAATTAAGATATTCTTTAAGCAGTTTTTCCTATTGTACTGGCTGGCTTTGTGTCAACTTGACACAAGGCACAGTCATCTGAGGAGGGAGGCTCAACTGAGAAAGCATCTCTTTAAGTTTTGGTTGTAGGCAAGCCCATAGGGCATTTTCTTAGTGATTGATGGGGGAGAGCACAGCCCATTGTGGGCAGTGCCACTATGGGCTGGTGGTCTCGGGCTGTTGAAGAAGGAAGGTTGAGCAAGCCATATTAAGCAAGCCAATCAGCAGCATCAAGTCAAGTCGCCTGCACCACCTCCTCCCTTCAGGTTCCTGCCCTATTAGAGTTGTGCTGACTGCCTTTGATGATGGAAACAGAAGCCACAGAAAGCCTCTCCTAGTTGCTTTGGTCCTGATGTTTCATCATAGCAATAGTCACCCAGAGACACCTATGTTCCTTCTTTCTCCTCTCACATTAACAGAGGAAAGCATGTCAGTAATGATTGCAGAGTGATGATGCAGAGATTCGGTGGTGCATGCTCAGGATTTGTTTGTTACAAAATATGTGCAGTAGCTGTCTCTGTATTTCTAGAATATGGTTAGGTGATTTTCCCATAAGTGCCCTCTATGTTAGGTCTAGATTTGAATGTGTCTGAGTAGCATTCTATATATAAATGGAGGAATAATGGAATCAGCATCAAATAAGAAGTATAGGTATCAATATTTAGTCTATTAACATTATAATGATTTATTTTTTTCTCATTTTACATATCAATCTATCTTCCCTCTCCCTCTCTATCTCCCACCCTCCCATGTCCCCCCCAACAACCTTCTCTTCCCTACAGGGAGAGTGATGCCTTCCAGGAGGAGTCAAAAATACTATCAAGTCATTTGGAGTAGGGACCAAGCCCTGCCTCTTGCTTCTAGCTTAAGGTGAGTATCCCTCCATGGGGAATGTGCTTCCAAAGTTCTTTTTTTGCACCAAGGATACATTCTGATTCCACTGTCAGAAGACCCTTAGACAGTCCAGTATTTCTAACAGAGACACCTGTTCAAGGGGTCTATGACTGTCCAACACTGGATTCCTAGTTATCAGCCTGGGGACCAATTAGCTCCTCCTTGCTCAGATCAGCTGTCTCTGTGGTTTTCAGTAGTCTTGTCCTCCCTCTCTGCATGTGGATTCAAGTTCCACTCAGTGTTTAGATGTGGATGTCTGCTTCTGTTTCCATCAGCTACTAGATGAGGATTCTTTGATGGTAGATAAGTTCTTCATCAAATCCCATTATCAGGAAAGTACATTTTTGGTAGCCTAGCATTTTTAGCTAGGGGTCAGTCTTATAGGTCTCTGGACATTTAGAGTCAGTTTTCCCCTCAAACCTATAATGGTTTCATTTTTATGGTCTCTCTCTCTCTCTCTCTCTCTCTCTCTCTCTCTCTCTCTGTCTCTCTCTGTCTGTCTGTCTGTCTTTATTTCTCTCTCTCTCTTTTCTCTCTTCTCTATTCTGTTCCTCCCCTGGAATATCTTATTATTTCAACATGAATTCATCTCTTTCCCTTCACTTTCTCCTAGCTCCCTCTCCACTCACTGCTCAGGAGAACTTGTCCCTTTTCCATTCAGTGAGGGACCTTGTATGAATCTCTTAGAATCCTCATTGTATCCTAGCTTCCTCTGTTGGTGTGAATTATAGGCTAGTGATCTTTTTCTCTATGTCTAAAATGGATATATGAGTGAGTATATATACCATGTTCCTCTTTTTGTGACTGGGTTACCTCACTCAGCATGGTTTCTTCAAATCCTTCCTTCCATCCATTTGCCTGCAAAATTCAAGATTCCATTGTCTTTTTTCCGCAGAATAGTATTCCCTGTGTTAATGTGCCACATCTTCTTTATCCATTCTTCAGTTGAGGGGCACCTATGTTGCTTTCAGGTTCTTGATATTACATGAACACATGTCTTTTTTGCATGGATGTGGGTTATTTGTGTATATACCAAAGAGGAGGATTGTGATAGACTGATTGCCATTTTCCTGAGGAACTGACATACTGATCTCCAAAATGGCTGTACAAGTTTGTACTCCCACCAGCAGTGGAGGAGTGTTCCCATTTCTCCACATCCTCTCCAGCATAAGTTGTCATTGGTGTTTCTAATTTTAGCCATTCTGGCAGGAGTAAGATGGTATCTCAAATTTGTTTTCATTTGCATTTCATTGATAGGTAAGGATGTTGAGTACTTTCTTAAATGTCTTTCAGCCTTTTAGATACCTTCTATTGAGAATTGTCTCTTCAGTTCTGTACCCCATTTTTTAATAGGGTTATTTGGGGTTTGGGTACTAGTTTCTAGATTTCTTTGTATATTTTGGAGATAAGTGCTCTGTCAGATTTAGGATTGGTGAAGATCTTTTCCCAGTCTGTGGGCTGCTGTTTGGTCTTGTCCTTGACTTAAAGAAGTTTCACAATTTCAGGAGGTGCCATTTACTAATTATCATTCTCAGAGTCTGTGTTACTGGTGTCATGTTCAGGAAGCTGTCTATTGTACCAATTGATTCAAGGGTACCTCCCACTTTCTCTTCTAAGAAGATCGGTGGCTGGATTTATGTTGATCCATTTGGACTTAAGTTTTGTGCATAGTGATAAAAATGGGTCTATTTGCAGTCTTCTACACACCATCATCCAATTGTGCCAGCACCATTTGATGAATATGCTTTCCTCCTCCCATTGAATATTTTTAGCTGTTTTCTCAAAAATCGGGTATTTGTAGGTGTGTCAGTTAATATCAGGATTTTTGGTTTGATTCCATTGGTCTCCATGTCTTTTTTTGTGCCAATAACAAGATGTTTACAGGACTATAGCTCCATAATAGGGGTTAAAGTCAGGGATGGTGATGCCTCCTGAAGTTTTCTTTTTTTTTACAGGGTTGTTTTGGCTAACCTGGGTCTTTTGTTTTTCCATATAAAATTTGATTATTATCCTTTCAAGATTAGTGAAGAATTGTGCTAGGATTTTGATGGGGATTGCACTGAATCAGTAGATTACTTTTGGAAAGATAGCCATTTTTACTACATTTATCCTACCTATCCAAGAACATGGGAGATCTTTCCATTTTCTGGTATCTCCTTTAATTTCTTTCTTTAAAGACACAAAGTTCTTGCTGTATAGGTTTTACACTTGTTTGGTAAGGGTTACCCCAAGATACTTTATGTTGTTGTTTATGGCTATTGGGAAGTGTAATATTTCTCTGATTTCTTTCTCAGCCATTTTGTCATCTGTATATGGTATGCCAGCTTTTTTTTTTTTTTTTTTTTTTTTTTTTTTTTAGTTAGACTTTTATCCTGCTAGTTTGCTAAAGGTGATTATCAGCTGTAGGAGTTCACTGATAGAGTTTTTTGAACCGCTTATGTAAACTATCTTATCATCTGGAAATAGGGACCATTTGACTTCTTCGTTTTCAATTTGGATCCCCATGAACTCCCTTTGTTGTCTTACTGCTTTAGCTAGAACTTCAAGTACAGTATTGAAAAGAAATGGAGAGAGAGGACATCCTTGTCTTGTTCCTGATTTTAGAGGAATCGCCTTAAGCTTCTCTCCATTCAGTTTGATGTTGGCTGTTCGTTTATTATATATTGTTTTTGTTATATTTAGTTATATGCATGTTATCCCAGATCTCTCCAAGACTTTTATCATGAAAGGGTGTTGAAAAGGGTGTTGACAAATCAAAGGCGTTTTTCAGGATCTAGTGAGATGACCATGAGGTTTTCATTTTTCAGTTTGTTTATATGGTAGATCACATTGATAGATTTTCATATGTTTAACCTTCCTTCAAACCAGGGGTAAAGCCTTCTTGGTCATGGTGGTTGATTTCTCTGATGTTTTCTTGGATTCGATTTGCCAGTATTTTCTTGAGTATTTTGCATCAATATTCATGAGGGATATTGGTCTGTTGTTTTCTTTATTAGTTTGTGTCTTTGTGTGGCTTGTGTACCAAGGTAATTTTGGCCTCTTAAGAAGAGTTTGGTAATAAACCTTGTGTTTCTGTTGTGTGGAACAACTTGAGTATTGGTATTAGGTCTTCTTTGAATTTCTGATAGAAATCTGTACTGAATCCATCTGGCCATGGGCTTTTTTTTGGGTAAGAGGCTTTTGATGACTGCCTCTATTTCATTAGGCTTATAGGTTTATTTTAGGTGTTTATCTCTTCTTGATTTAATAAAGAAATTTTTCCATTTCCTTTAATTTTAAAATTTTGTGGAGTACAGGTTTTCAATATATGAGCTGAAAATTGACTGAATTTTCTCAGTGTCCATTGTTACGCCCCCTTTTCCTTTCTGATTTTGTTGATTTGTATGTTCACTCTCTGCTTTTTGGCTAGTTTGGGTAAGGGTTTGTCTATCTTCTTGATTTTTCTCAACAAACCAACTCTTGGTTACATTGATTTTTTTTTTTTTTGTATTATTTTCCTGGTTTCTACTTTATTGATTTCAGGCCTCAAATTGATTATTTCCTGGCAACTATGCCTTCAGGGTGAGTTTGCTTCTTTTTGTTTAAGGCTTTCAGTTGTACACTTATTTCTCTAATGTGACTCTCCTCCATTTTACTCATATGCACACTTTGAGCAAAGAACTTCCATCTTAGCACTGCTTTTAAGGTGTCTCATGAATTCCAGTATATTGTGTCCTCATTCTCATTGAATTCTAGGAAGTACTTAGTGTCTTTATTTCTTCTTTGACCCAGGTATGGTGCAATTGCACATTCTAATTGGAGATGTCATTCTGTATATATGTTTCTCATACTGGTTAATGAATAAAGCACTGTTGGTGAATATGAAAGCAAGATAGGTGGGACTAGGAGACAAGGAGGAAAGAGGAAGTAGGAAGGAGGAGTCAAGATGGAGAGTCTGGAGAAAGCAGAACTGCCAGCCGCCTCTCCCTGGTAAGACCACGTGGAAATACATAGATTAGCAGAAATGGGTTAATACTTAAGACAGAGCTAGCCGATAAGAAACTAGTACGAGGCCAACAGCATTAATATCAAATACAGAGTCTTGGTATGTTATTTGAGGCTGGCGTGGCAGTGGGACAAGGCCAGTGGCAGGCAGAAAAAACTTACTCCCTACACACATTCTTCAGTTTTCATGAGTTTGTAGGGTTTCTGCGATTTGTTTTGTTGTTGAATTCCAACTTTAAAGCGTGGTTATCTGATAAGATACAGGGCACTATTCCAATTTATTTTGTATCTGTTGAGGTTTATTATGTTGCAGAGTATGTGGTTGATTTTGAGAAGGTTCCATGTGGAGCAGAGAAGAAGGTATATTATTTTGTGTTGTTTTGGAATGTTCTATATATGTCTGTTAAACCCAATTGAGACAAAATTTCCCTTAGTTTTTTTCTTTCTTTGATAAGTTTCTGTCTAGTTGTCCTGTCTAGTGTTCAGAGTGCAGTATTTAAGTCTCTCACTATGAGTGTGTGAGGTTTTATGAGAGCTTTGAGTTTTAGTAGCATTTATTTTATGAAAGTAGGAGTTTTTGCATTTGGGGCAAAGATGTTCAGACTTGAGATTTTGTGTGGATGGATTTTTACTGTGATATATGCAAAATGATGGTCTTCTTGTCTTTTGATTAATATTGCTTAAAGTCTAACTTTTTAGATATTAGGACAGCTACACCTGCTAGCTTCTTGGGTCCATTTGATTGGAAGATCATTTCCCAACACTTTACCCTATGGAAATATCTGTCTTTGAAGCTTAGATATGTTTCTTGTATGCAGCAGAAGGATGCATTATGTCTTCATATATATTCTGTAGCCTGTGTCTTTTTATAGGTGATTTAAGATCACTAATGTTCAGGGAAAGTAAGGACCATTGATTGTTAATGCTTCCTTGTGTTAGATTTGTTGTTGGCATGGTATTGTGAAAATATTTGCCCTGATTTACTCTTGGCTTCTGCTACAGTGGGATTATCTATCGCCTCTGTCTTTGTGAGTGTAGTTAACTTCCTTGGGTTGGAGTTTCCTTTTGGAACTTTCTGTAGTGCTGGATATGTAGATGCCTATTGTGAACATCACAAAATATCTTGTTTTTTTTTTTTTTTTCCTGCTATAATGACTGAGAATTTTGCTGGGTATAGTAGCCTGAGCTGACATCTGTGGACTGTTAGTATTTGTAGAATATCTATCCAGGGCCTTCTGGCCTTGAGAGTTTCCATGGATAAGTCTGGTATAATTTTGGTAGTTCTGCCTTTACATGATCCCTGAAAATTTTTCTTCTCTGCTTTTAATATTCTTTCTTTATTCTGTATGTTAGATGTTTTATTATGTGTCATGGGATCCTTTTTCCTTGGAGAAGTCTATTTGTTGTGGATATGCTTCTCGTACTTTCATGGGAATTCCCTTATTCAGATTGGGAAAGTTTTCTTCAGTGATTATGTTGAATATGATTTCTGCAACTTTGAGCTGGCCTTCTTCGCCTTCTTCTACACCTACTATTCTTAGATTTGGCCTTTTCACCATGTCCCACATTTCCTGTATGTTTTGTGTTAAGGCTTTGCTGAATTTAAGATTTTCTTTGGTGGATGGATCTAATTCCTCTAGTTTATCTTCAGTGCCTGAAATTCTCTCTTCTATCTCCTGTACTTTGTTGGTTATGCTTGCATGTGTAGTTACTGATCATTTGCCCAGTTTTTCTATTTATAGCATTTCCTCAGTTTGTGTATTTTTTTTTAAATTGTCTCTATTTCAGTTTTCAAGTCTTGAACTGTTTCCTTCATCAGTTTGAAAGTTTTTCTTGGTTTTCCTTATTTTCTTTAAGAGATGTTTTCATTTCTTGCATTTTCTGCTTGGTCATTCCCTCTATTTCTTCCAATTTTGGGGATTTTAGTCTTCTATTTCTTTAAGGGATTTTCTCTTATCTTCTTTGAGGGTCTATATCATTTTTATGAAGATATTTTTTAATTCATTCTCTTGCTTCATCTGCTTTTCTGTGTTCATGTCCAACTGTTGTAGAGTCCCTAGATTCTGGTGGTGTCATGCTTGTCTTTCTATTTTTTGGTGTTTTCTTGTATTGCTGTCTTCCCATCACTTCTTCCAGCCAGTGCAGGTGGTCTCTCTCTCTCTCTCTCTCTCTCTCTCTCTCTCTCTCTCTCTCTCTCTCTCTCTGCTACTCCCTGGTTTGGGCTTAGCTGGTTCAGGTGTTCAATGTCTGTAGCTCTTGGTGGTCCAAACTCTCTAGGAGGTCTCTTCCTTGCAGGGGCCTAGTGATGTAGGTGAAAGATCAGGCTGGAGGGGACTCAGGGTGGTCCCGTGGGAATTGGTGGATCTAGTGTACTCAGAGCTGATCCAGGATGTTGCCTGGAGGTGACTGGATTGTTTGTCCCATTGCCCTGACTGAAGTCATGTTCCTCTCAAGGTCTTATGCACAATGGACCCTTCTTTCCTCAAGCACTTCTTCGTACTTATTTTCTTACACCAAGAAGAAAAGTGGCTGCTCTATTCCATAGTCTTTACTCCAATGGTTGTATTATTTCACATCCTCTCAAGTGTGTGAGTATGCCTCTCACTGTACAGCCTAGCCTATTTCATTCTGTGCTTTTGAACATATCCTCAGTGAAGTGCAATTCTATCCAGGTGTAGTTTCAGTGTACATGTTTCTGTTATTTTTTTTTCACATGCTTTATTTCCATGGGTATATCTTCCTTTGACAAGCATCTATTCAGTCAAATGCTTGTTTGAATAGGATTTCTCTTTCTGTTGTTTGAAATCTGTATATATTCTGGACACCAATTTTTCATTTAATGAAAAGTTCTCAAATTTTTCCTTTGCAATACAGTACACAATGTTGACTGAAGACTAGGCACTGCAAGTTTCTACATTGTTCAATAAAACAACACTGTGGTTGGTGATATGTCTTATTGGCTAAAGCACTTTCCACACATATGTATGGACCTGTATTCATATGTTCAGAACCCATGTAAAACCATGGCAACACACATCTGCCATCTTATTACTCCTACAATGTGATAAGAGATAAAGAGTGAACATCTACAAATACACATTATATAAAGCCTTCTGTATTCCATTGTGAAAAACAGAAAACCTTATCTTAAACAAGGTGGTAAGTAAGGAACAACACTGCTGTTTGTCCTGACCTTCATTCAATCTCCTAAATCCGGGATAACATGCTTGAGTCACCACACCCAGCTTTGATTCAGCTATTCAATTACAACTGAGGTTCTGCGTGGAGACTTCAAACCTGTGCTATCTGTAAAACTATATGAACCACAATTACTAAATATGCAGCAAAGCCCTCACCAGACATGATGGCACTCCTCTCTAACAGGCTCAATTGAAGCAGTTCCTAATGAGAAGTGGGAAAGTTACCCTTAAGCACACACTGAAGTAAGATCCAGCTAGTCTACAATGATGTGAAAAAGGAAGCCCTATACTTTTGCACAGCAGACTGGCTACTTGTCTGACAATACCAGCTGTTGGCAACAAAGCACTAACAACTTGCTAGTGAGTGCCACCTTGATAGGATAGTATTTTTCCACACATTTGGGGCAAGGCACAGTGGTGCATACCTGTCTCCCCAGGGCTTGGGGAAGTTGAGTCAAGAGGAACAGAGACTCAAAGTCATCCTTGGCTAAACAAATCTTGAGGCCAACCTGGGGGATATGACAAGCTTTCAAATAAAAACAAAACATTGTATATAATCTAATAAATTAAAGATATACATCCCATGACTAAGTAATTCACTTCCTAGGAGGCTGGGAAGTTGTCCCTGTGTATTAGAAATCTCAAAGGAGTGTTGGTAACAGCTCTGACAACAACACCTAACTCAAGAAACAACCAAAGGTTCAGACACAGAGATTGCATATGCAGTTAAAGAGATAACTCTTTATAACAACAGAAGGTAACTTACAGATAGCTGTGGAAACTTGGAGGAATTCTGTAAGAATGAGTCAAAGGATATACACAGATGATAAAGTAGAAACCTAGGGAAACTTTAGAAACATATACAGTCTAAGTATTTATAAAGTGGTTGGTAAGCAAAAGATTAAAAAAAAATCAGGAAAACTATGACCTTAGTTTCTAAGGAAGAGAATGTAACAAGCTTTTGGGACGAGGTCAAGTTCCACTTGACAGGTAAGTAATGTCCACACATACTCATTATGTAATCTGTTATAGTGTGCATCTGAATTTTGTAACATTCAATATGGATACTGCACATTACCTTTTTGTAAGAAAATAATTAAAAAGAAATGGCTATTTTATTTTTTATTGTGGAGTCCCCTTACTATACATGGATATATTTAGAGGATAAAAGAATTTTCTCAAAAAGAAAAAAACAAAGTGTTACATTTAAGAAAAACCCTCAGAACTGAACAATATTATCGGAGTGCTTTTTATTTATAATAAAATATAACTATTTACAACCAACTTGACTGACAACTATCAACCCTATTAATAATATTGATTATGTCCTTTGTAATGGGATATTTTGCTCAAGTAGAAATATTTTTAGGGTACAACAAACTGAATAATCACAGCTGGCTGGGGAATCACGGCAGCTGGTTTGCACTAACTTTGACTTGAAGTGAGAGATTCTTGTTCTCCAGTCAGAGTCACTGTCCTGATATTGATTTGTGCATGTAAAGATTGATCTTCAGCTAAGAAAATCCTTCTGTCTGTTTTCTGGAGACATTCTAACCTGTTTCATTTTAAATGCCCTCCAATAAAGGAAAATTAAAAAATATACAGTGATAAGAGGGGTAGAGATAATAGAATTAACAACCAGGAAGTCTGAATGAGAAAGAATAGAGTGCAAGTGGTAATTTTGTTCATTTGTGAGAGGGGGTTTTGAGATAGGGTTTCTCTGTGTAGACCTGGCTGTCTTGAACTAGTTTTTGTAGACCAGGCTGGTCTTGATTCACAGAGATGCCTCTGTATCTTGACTGCTTGGATTAAAGGTGTCTGCCACCACAGCCCAGTGGCATATTTTTGTTATTAAAATTTCTCAAAATGCTTTTATCCAAAAAAAAAAAAAAATCTTTGAGTTTGATGGTCTTTTGCAGACAGAAGAGCATTAATTTTTAAATATTTTGTGTGTTTCCTATGAAGCAGGAACATTCTTGATTTTATTAGTCATTTGTTTATGTGTTGGGTATGTCTTTTGATCCTCAGAGCATGTGGTAGTAAGAGGACAATCTGTGGGGATAGGTTTTCTCTTCCCACCATGTGGGATTCAGGGGTGAGATTGAGATTGTCCAACTTTGCATTCAACATTCTACATAGCCAGAAGACCTTTGGCAAGAGAGAGGAATAGAAGTATGCAATCTACCATAGAGAACTTACTTAATTTTTCACAAAATGTCCTCTTCAGGAATATGAAAACTGGTAGTAGTAAGTCTTTGGTAACCTTGAAATATCTGCAGTCTACAGGCTAGTTCATCCTGTGTTCTTTAATAAAAAAAAAAAAAAAAAAAAAAAAAAAAAAAGCCAATCCCTTCCAAACAAAAAATTTTGTACTCATTTAAGCCAATGCTCTTGAATCTCCTCAACTAGCTTGGCCACATTACGAAAATCTGACTAAAGGCAATCTACAAGAGGCATTTCAGAAAAGTCATTTCAACAACCTTCTACTGTACAATATATGAAACTTATATGAAGAATGTTTCCAGGGATAATTTTCATAATCCCATTCTTTCTTTGAAGAGGACATTGCTATGCAACTTCAAACTGACTGCCCTGTTTAGTGTGGGGATGACACTGGCTAAGCTAACTAAGAGGTTTTCTCACCAGACCCTTGACTACCACTAGGACTGTACGTTAATCTTTCAGGGCTTGGAGGTTCAGGCAAATGAGCTCTGCAGCTCTATTCTCCTCCAGTGCCTTCACCTCCCAATGTTAGTGCTGCTTCCAACTTTTGTCCTCTTACACTCCAGGCTGTCAAAGTGGGGCTCAGTTGCCCCAGGGACCAGCATGTTAGTGATGTGTCTTGTTCTGCCCCATCTCTAGCACATTTCAGAAAAGACTGAGCTCTAGTCCTTGCACATGGCGTGAGAGCAGATGGGTGAGGTAGGCCTACCTATATGCTGAACATTAGTCATTTCCCCTCCACACAGACAGTGGTATTAATGTGTTCAAGATAGATGACAGCACTGTAATATTGTGAGACATGACTGAGCTGGCCAGCCCAAGAAGTTAGAGCTGTCATCATATTCTCTACTGACTCATTGGCACCATTCAGAAACCAGGTCTGCAAAGCTAGAGCCTGCAGGAAGTAAAGGAACTTACGTGTTGGTACATGGTGGTCTGCCACAGGTGGAATACCAGTGGTTCTGGGCCACAGTGAATAGTGTTCTCATGATGCTAATCACACATATGAGCTACTTTGTCACTCAATCCAGGACAGACACATGATCCAGATATGCTTCTAAAGCCAAGTGTCTCTCTGTTCTGAAAGTATTCAGTGAGGACACTCAAGCTTGTCAGTTTTTGCAGTGGCCACAGATCCCAGGATGTCAGTCTACAGCATCTTTGTATCTTCCCCATCTTCTCTTTCTGGAGTTCATAGTTCCTCAGCAATTGGTTGCACAGACCAACACTCACCTTTTCTCCAGAGCCTCAGCCACTTCACATTTCCTTTAATTTTTAGATTTCAATCAGGGGGGTTTTGTGATCTCTCACTATGACAGAGATTCTAGAAAACTCCACATGGGTGGAGCGGGGCTAGGCAAAGGTTCTGGGTCCCACACAGGTTTTGGTCTATCTTCTTTGGAAAGTGTCAGTACTCCTTGACCTCTGGATGCTGGCTAAGACCCTGGTCTTTTCTTCTGAGATGGCACTTGAGAGGCAGTGGCAGTAAGAAGGAAGGTCTCCTCTTTCCAGTACCAACTCAATTCTTCCCCTTGGCCTGCTGTCTGTCTGTTTTGCAAGACATAGTCCTGCTAGGCATGGAGGCTGCCTTCATTGCACCCATAGAACAATAATCACACACACAAATATGGGAATTACATCCAAATAAAGGATTCACATGAATGCAGGAGCACACAGAATGTGGCTATATCTTTCCTTCATGTGCAATTAGACAGAGCAATGACCTGGTCTTCTCTGAATGTGGATGAAGATCACAGTTCCGCTGCTAGATACTTGAAGATTGGAGTTTCACGGTATTTCCCTGTGTGGTATGAGCTGTCCCAAGAGCCTTTATAGAAGATATGACTCCTGCTAAATGCAGAACCATCCTTCAGCTCCAGGATCTTGGGGATTATTGAACACTGTTCCAAAGATGGCCTGTTCTGGTTCCCCACAGTAGGAAGATCAGGGCAATTAAACTGATTTTCTATGCATAAGTAAGTGGTGTGTGTGTGTGTGTGTGTGTGTGTGTGTGTGTGTGTGTGTGTGTGTGTGTGAGAGAGAGAGAGAGAGAGAGAGAGTATATGTTTGTCTTTGTGTGTGTCTCTCTGTGTTTTTCTTTGTGTATAATTTTCTGTGTCTAGTTAGTGTGTGTGTCTGTAAAAATCATAAAGAAAAAGAGAACTTAAATTTAGAAGTGAGAAGGACACATGCAGGAGACCTGAGAGGAAAAGGAACATGGGAGGTAAAGTAATTGTACATTAATCACAATGAAATAAATCTGGACAACACTTAAATTGGTAATGTACTTGGATAAGAAAAAAATTAAAGAAGTGTTTATGTTATTTTTTCTTCTGCTAAAAAAACATGCAATTCTTTAAATATGTTATTTTCTCCTTAATAGGCAGTTACCAAAACACATCCATAGAAATCACAGTTAAAAATATTAAGGTTATTAAAGTTTTAATAAGAAAGAGAAGAAATGTAATACCTCTGTAATGTTGGTGATGTGCGCATGTACACATTTTCCATAGTAAACTGTTCCCTCTGCATCGCATTCTTCTAATACATGTGGATCAACACTAAGTATAAACAAAAGGTGGTTGTTATGTTACTAAGGTTTTTGACTCATTTTATAAATTTTATAGTATATATACATATAGTGGGAAAGGGGAAACAAGAAATAATACACCAAGGCTTACATATATTGTCACATAAGTCAAGTTTTTGTCTACGTTTTATATTTAAATGTAATAGAGTAATTTTGTAGATCGACAGATTAAGAAAATGGTGTAAAGTTTAACAGATCTTGCCTCAAGTTTATTTGTAAAAGCAGAATAGGGCACAGGTCATCTGCAGAGTGTGTAGATGTGTCACACCAGTCCATCTGTTTTCGCAGTGACAGAAACCTTTTCTATGGGGCCTTGGTGCCTTTGGAAGCCTGAGCTGGAGCTGCAGCCTGGGCCTTAGATGGTGCCAAGGCCTCTGCCTTGGTTTGAACCTTGGGCTTTGATTGGCAGAACCTATGACCCTTGACATGTAGTTTCTAATCTTCTTCCCAAGTTTGGGGTGGGCGATGAAAGCAAGACGGCTGAGTTTGCAGCTGGGACCCTTTGGCATCTTGGGTTTTACCACATTGGGCTTCACAAGGGCTTTGATGGCTTCTGTGTGTGCAAACTCATTGCCTTTGCATTGTTTGCCTGCATCTTCTTCATGCCTTTCTTGTTGTGTTTCTAGGCAAAGCGCATGTTCCTCAGGAACTTAGAGCCAACCCCTTTAAGAGATTCTTATCTTTGCGATCTGGGTTTCTTGATGCCATCTCTGTGCCATTTCCGGGACTGGTTCTGTGTGGTGTGGTTCTTGGACTTGGCCATGTCTGAACATGGCTCCCAATGTGCCTGGGCCCGGAAGAGAAAGAAAAACTTTATACCATTTTATAAAGTACCTTAATATATGCATACCGGCATTAGTTTTATAAAGTTATTAAAAATACCTTACCTAGAGAAATGAACCCATTATCCCAATTTTATTAAAACATATTTAACACACACACGCACACGCACCCGCACACATGCACACACACACACCACCACCAACTGTTAGAATGACCATTAGTGGGAATGAGGTACAAGGGCAGGAAGATAAGGTTCCCTTTTACATAGTAAGTTTTGCACTTGCTGATTTTCAATAATTCTTCATGCAGTCTTTATCATGTGTCTCTTTTATATTGTTCAACAAGCATTCATTAATTTAGATTTTTCTAAAATGCTTTGTATGTATGATAAAAATAAAGCAACATGAACATTTAGTGACACAGGAGAAGAAAAGGAAAGAAAACAATAATTTTCATCTTTAGGATATATGATTAACCACTCCCCCTTCACATGTATCCATACCGCCTTCTTTGTTCCAGCCTCCATTTGTCTTTTCTATTTTCTTTTTTTCTTCTGTTCTACTTTTCTTTCTCTTATTCTCTCTTACATTTTGTTCTGTCTAAAACTGACCATATACAAATGATGCCGTAGTCTGGCTTTACCACATAGCTTTTGAAGGGATCTAGCCCTTTTCAAATATTCAGTAATATAAACAAATTTACAATGTCAAATATTATAAATATACCTTTCATGCTTGCATTTTTATTTTTGTATGATAAAATATTTATTACTGTTAAGTGCAATACCTGAATTCCTAACACATCTTGGGCAATGACTTCATTCAGTAAACTTTATTGGGATTTAATTGAAAAAGACCAGTTTGGTTAACATTGAATTCATTTCATTGCTACTTTTTAGAGGTGATATGTCCAGTGGTCCCTTTCTCTCTGATTTTATCCTTTATACAAATGAAGTCAAGTTTCATAATCTCTATGAAAAACATGGGGTCATAGTATTTCCTCTGTACTGCCAATAACATGTCTACCACATGGTATTGGAAGATTGACTATTAAATTTTTGCACAGTTTTTCTCAATGATGAATAATAGCTCCCATTGACAAAGATTTTTCTCCCATTATGTTGGCTACATTTTTGCTATTCTGATAGTTGTTTTTGATGTGTAGAAACTTTCAAATTTCATTGTAAATCTAATCATCTTTTCACAGTATCTACTCAATACTTTTCACAATTTCTGCTAATTAACCCTCACAATCCTGAGGGAGACTATTTTTGTCTCTGTTGCCCCTTTTTCTCTTCCAGTCACCACTAATTTCCCTCATATTGCTTCTCCATATAAAGGGTAATTGGAAAGGCTATGGACTGCTCTAGCTTTGAGTATATTTATGTGAAGTCAGAGTTCAATGACAGGTTTAGTTTTCAACCACTCTCTGTGGGTGCCCATAAAGATGGCTGCTCTCCATGTTGGCACAAGGGCAGAGAGTTCACGGCTGTCAGCAAGTCACATGACCTTAAGGTCAAAGGTATGGCTACAGAAGGATGTTTTCGCTGTCTTAGTCTAAATAACAACAGACCTAAATCTGAGGTGTGGCTACTCCTGACTGTCAAGGCTAAGGAAGGAGAAGTTGAATCTAAGGTATGGCCACTCATGACCTTAACGCTAGGAACAAGAATTTGGAGCTAAGGTGTGGTAACTGAACCCTTACAATAATTGAGGGAGAAAAGTTTATTTGTTCCATATACATGATACTTTGTTCTTTTATTGATTATGGTATGTAAGAGTGGTGATAAATAAACTTGTGGTATTTCAATATTGATTGAACTGTCTCTTGTGACCTTTATTCAGTCTGTCTTACTTTATTTTCTATAGGTACCCTTTCCCTCATCCATACTCCCCGACTCTGGCACAGATTTGGGGCCGCTCAGCTGGATCCGATTATAGCCCCACAAAGACCACTCCCCACAACTCTCCATCTTAATAATTTGAGATAGGGAATTGAAGCTGGAACCTGAAACTCATAGGTTTAGCTAGAATGGCTGAGCAAAAGCCCCAGAGATCTTCTTGTCTTGACCTCCCCAGTGCTGTAGCTGCAGAAACTATCACACCTGGATTTAACATGGTTGCTGAGGAACCAAATCCAGGACAAGCACTTTAGAGCTACACCATCGACTCAGCTCCTGAAAAGGCTTTTTCATCACCTCTTTGGCTTTCTTATCCTCTATATCTGTTTGCTATTCTCTAAGATGATAGAAAGATCACTTTGATGGGCCAGCCTACTGTAGTTGACAGGCATAGTGAAGGAGCCTACAGTAGAAGGCTCTTCGATACACTGTTCATCATGTTTTATGCTCACAATTACTTCCTGTGCTGTCAGCGAGCATGGGAAAAGATGAAACCCAATTGTCTAATCACAGAAATGTTTGCACCAACATATAGAGCTTCCATAAATGATTTAGTGCCACAATTGACAACGGTTCCCAAACTCTTTAGGATGTTTACCCTGGTCACAGCAATGCCCATCTCCTCCAAGTTCAGAGGAAAGAAGGCAGGGAATAGTCAGTACTTTACCACAGTTCACACTGGTAAAACCTGCCAGGATCTATTGATACCTACCCTGAAGAAAACATCAAAAACACTGGATTGGAGGATAGATTCCTGTTGGGATAAGAGAGTAATGATGATCAAACATGTAAAATGGGAATTACTCAAAGGTCTCCATCTCATGCTTTGCTGCATTCACTGGCTCAGGCATACTGAAAGGGCTGCAAGAACTAGAAAGGATTATGCCACTTTATTAACATGCACCAGCCTGCTTTATCCTTTCTGATTGACTCTGGTATAAAGTATAAAGTTCACTTCATCAGATAAGTGTACACCCACTCCTGTTTTTTATTTATTTATTTTTTTTAAGTTTCCTCTAACCTGGGATATGGACTCTGATATATTCAGTCTAGTGTGCCTTTGCCACTGAGATGTATTGAGATATATTTCTCACAAACAACAAATGATTATTTTTTTCAGTCAGCCAATTTTATCTTTCAATTGGAAGCAGGGACTATATACAATCAATGCTATTATTGACAACACTTTGCTGTTTCCTAATACTCTGCTGATTGCTTTCTGGTTTCAAGTTTTCTCGGTTTGGTTTCATTTTTTGCACTCGGATCCCCACCCCAATTCCACTTTAGGGGTTTGATGATTTGCAGAATAAGACATACATGGATTTTGTTTATTTTTCTCTGTTCATCTACTTTCTGTAATTACTTCCCTATGCTTTTGTGACTAAGACTTTGTCTCCTATCCTCTGTGTGTGACTCTTGTCAGAGCATCTTTTACACAGCTTGTTTGCTTGACAGGAATGGCTTTAGTTTGTATTCATTTTTAAAAGTCTCAAATTCTCCCATTTTTTTTTTGTTTTGTTTTTGGCATATTGGTCTTGAATTGTATATTTTAGAGGTGTGATTTTAAACCTTCCTGATCACAGAGGAATCAGATATCCATTTATCCATTGTTGCTTATTTTCCTGGTCGGTCTACTACTACATAATTAGCTCAAAAGTACATAAAAATATTTATGTATCATTTGTTCTTCCCATATTACTAATACAAAATTGTGTTATGTCAATTTAATTATAAATAGTAATCTTGTCTATTTCAAACCTGCAACACACTGAAATAATGTAATACACTCCTTGCTGACACATTTAGAGTAGGAGAAAGGTTTTGATGTTCTCTAACTGGAACAAAGAAATGGTCATCCTATTTAAAAGCCTAAGACAAATGGCACAAAGCTATCACCACCATATGAAGAGGTCACATTATAAAGAGGTCTCCTCCACTTAACAGTTCCTCACCTAAGGTCACCTCCACAGCATTAGTGACAACTAAAAAGTCCCATGGTTAATGAAATTCCACACTTTTTTGAAAAGCCTTACCCAAAACAAATTATGAAAAAATAAAGTAAAATGTGTGCTAAATGAGACCAGTTCACAGTGGTCTCCCTACTCGAGATTTTTAGCTTAGAGATATACTGCTCCCATCTGTTCCCCTGAGGAAATAAAGACAGAAGTAAACAAGCCCTTTGCTCATCCTCAGGGAAAAGTAAATTTTCATGAAGGCCTATGCCAACACCAAGTCCAGAGCACTGGAAGGGGCTAGGGTATTTTATCTTGTGCGAATTAAACTTAGGCCCTCTCCTTGACTTACAGCCCTAAGCCACTGGTGCTAAAATGTTCTACTACAAGTTTTACTTCACTGCTCACTGTCTAAATCTTAACTGTCTTGTTGACCCTGAATAACTCAAGACTCATATGGCAATTCAAAAAACTTACTATGGTAAACACACACACACACACACACACACACACACACACACACACACACACACACGTATTATGTTATTCCAGCAAGAGACTTTTAACACTAAACCATCTCATCAGTCCTCCACCATTTCTTTTCAAATTTATAAATTTTGTACATGAAAGAATACTATCAAGATAAAAAAATTAGATCATATTTACAGATTGTATATATAAGAATATAGTTAATTGTTGTTATTCAGACTCTTTCCTTCATGAACTTGGCTCCTTATAAAATATATTTGCTAGCTCCCAAATCAATTTGAGGAGATGAGCAGACTGGGAAAATGGAGAATGATTCAAGGTAGATAATACTAGGTGATACAGGACTTCATTTCCTTTCTTCTTTCTCACTATGTAAAGTCACTGTCCTTCCTGAGTACATAGTGACACATTTTGCCACTTTTTAATTGGTAATATCACTGCTTAAAAATGACCCCTGGAATAAAGGTGAAGTGCTGCTTCATGTTTCTAAGAACAGCAAGACTGTATTTTCCCTTAAGAGGACAGGTGATTCAGTGAAGTTTTGTTCACACATGGCCTGTAGAGTGTGTCTGCTTCATGTCCTCTTACTCAATACATACATGTTAACCACACTTCAATTCTAAAGATTTAACAATATATACTATATAAGGAGTCTTGAAACATAAATACACATAAAAACACAGTGTAACAATTGCTGCTGTAATCATATGTACTGTATTTATTAATTTGCATGTGCTGATATGCAGTGATGAGGACACGATGTCAAATGTGAGTATAATTGAAAATTTGGGGGAATCAATTTTCTTTCCCCCCCGCCATGAGTTCTGGGATTTGAACTGAGGCCGCCATGCTTGTGCAGAAAGTGCCTTTACCAACTTAGCCTTCTTGCCAGCTTTGTATTATCTATTTAACAAATGGGACCAGTGACTCGCAGCAATCTATCCCTGATTACCTTAAGAAAAATGGTTCAGTGTTTATTAATTCATCATTGGAATAATTTATAGAATGCGGCTGAGGCATGTAAGGAAAGCTTCCTATACAGGAAGCACAAATGCTTATTCTACAATACACAGTTATATTTTCAGTGTGTCTCCCCCTTCCCTTTTTCCTACTTCCCCCTCTACAAAGTCTCACTCCACACCCTAGGCATGCCTCTACCTCCCCAGTCTTCTCAGATGACATTTAAGTGTCAACAAGCCATGACTTAGAATCACCTGGGGGAGATGATCAATGAGGACTCACCTACATGAGGGTGTCCTGTGGGCTTGCCTGTGAGTAATTTTTCTTTATTGGATAACCTGATGTGCAAAGATGGATCCCACTCTATGTAGCACTAATAGTTGTTCTTGGGTCCTAGACATTTTAAGAGTAGAGAAAGGAGCTTCGGGGAACTTCCAGGAGTGTATCTCAGCACACTGGACCTGCCTATTCTTGCAGGACCACCAGTAATTTCCACCTGCCTGTTCTTCGACCCCTACTGCTGGTCCTCTACTGGATCTCTGGGCCATACCCAGAGATCCACCTATCTCTGCTTGAACTCTCTGAGTTCCTGACAGGAGGATCTTTACCCTCATCGCAGGGCCTCTGCTAAAGAGGCCTCAGCTGGAGAGTGCCAGGCCCAGGCTAGATCTGCCTATAGGCACAAGGAACATCCTGATCCCAGGCTTTGTGATCTTTCATCCCCATTGCCAGGCCCCTGCCTGTGCAGAGACTTCCGAGAGATCTTGGATCACCCAGACCTACAGACATCAAACCTCTGACCCACCTAAACCCACCAGGGAAGTACTATAGAGAGAGGGAGAGAGCCCACCAACACCTACTGGAAGAAGCTATGGGAAGAGAACAATACAAGAAAAGAGCTAACAACAGAAAGATAAGCATATCAGCACCAGAATCTAGGGATTCTACACCAACTAGACTGGAACACAACAAAACAATGAAGCAGAAGGGAACTACTTAAAAACTATCATCATAAAAATGATAGAGGCCCTCAAAGAAGATGTGAGAAAATACCTTATAGAAATGGAAGAATAAACAAACAAAAAATTGGAAGAAATGAACAAATGTCTTAAAGAAAGGAAAGAAAGTGCAGGAAGCCAAGAAAAAACAGTTAAGTAGGTGAAGCAAACTGTTCAAGACTTGAAAACTGAAATAGAGAAAATAAAGGCAACACAAACCTAAGGAATGCTGGAAACAGAAAAACTGGGCAAATGATCAGGAACTCCAGACTCAAGCATAACCCACAGAATTCAAGAGATTGAAGAGAGAATCTCAGGTGCAGAAGATAAACTAGAGGAAATAGATTCATCGACCAAAGAAAATCGTAAATCCAACAAATCCTTAACACAAAACATCCAGGAAATGCGGGACACCATGAAAAGGCCAAACCTAAGAATAATAGGCATAGAGGAAGGTGAGGAAGCCCAGCTCAAAGGTGCCGAAAATTGGAATTCAACAACACAAATCGCAGAATCCCTACAAACTCATGGAAACTGAACAATGTGCAATTTCCCCACACCTGGATCCAAGAAGAAATAAAGAAATTGAGGACTTTCTAAAATTCAACATGAATGAGGACATAACATACCCCCAAACTTATGGGACACCTTTAAAGCAGTGTTACTAGGGAAGTTCATTGCACTAAGTGCCTCTATGAAGAAAACAGAGGATAGTCACATTAGAGAATTCACATCACAACTGAAATCCTTAGAACAAAAAGAAGCAAACTCACCCCAGAGGAGTAACCCCCAGGAAATAATTTGAGGGCTAAAACCAACAAAATAGAAACCAGAAAAACAATACAAAACAATGCAACAAAGAGTTGTTTTTTTGAGAAAAATCAACAAGATAGACAACCTCTATCCAAACTCATGAAAAAGCAGAGAGAGAGAGAGAGCATACAAATTACAAAATCAGAAATGAAAATGGGAACATAACAACATACACAAAGGAAATCCAGACAATTTTCAGGTCATACTTTGAAAACCTTTATTCCACAAAATGAGAAAATTTAAAGGAAATGGACAAATTTCTGGATAACTATCACGTATTCAAATTAAATCAAGAACAGACAAACAACAAAAATAGACTTATAACCTGCAATGAAATAGAAGCAGTCATCGAAAGCCATCCAACCAAAGAAAGCCAAGGGCCAGGTGGCTTCAGTGCAGAATTCTACCAGACATTCAAAAAAGAACTAACACCAATACTTCACAAATTGTTCCACAAAGTAGAAACAGAAGATTCATTGCCAAACTCTTTTTTATGAGGTGACAATAACCATGGTACTCAAGCCTCACAAAGACACAACTAAGAAAGAAAACTACAGACCAATATCCCTGATGAACATCGATGCAAAAATACTCAATAAAATGCAGGCAAATCGAATCCAAGAATACATCAGAGAAATCATCCACCATGACTTAGTAGGCTTCATCCCTAAATTGCAGGGATGGTGTAACATATGAAAATCTATCAACATGATCCACCATATAAACAAACAGAAAAATATAAACCATATGATCATCATCCTAGATGCTGAAAAAGCCTTCGACAAAGTTCCACACCCTTTCATGAAAGGTCTTGCAGAGATCAGGGATAACAGAAACATAATAAGAGCAATATACAGCAAACCAACAGCCAACATCAAACTGAATAGAGAGAAGCTTAAGAACAAGACAAGAACAATCAAGAACAAGACAAGGCTGCCCTCTCTCTCCATATCTCTTCAATATTGTACTTGAAGTTCTAGCTTGTCCTGTCTACCTCCACCAGCAAGGAATAGGACTATGACTCTTCTTCAAGCAGTTTAATCAGGAACCTTGTACATCAGCTTCTGTTCTGCTTCTCCTTCCCACAGCCCCAGCAAGCCCTTAAATGTGTGCTCACTGCCCAATCAGCTTATGACACCTGGTGATCCCAGATAGGCCACAGAAGGAGGAAGCACACCAGATCCATCAAGCACTTCCAAATAAGGCTTGTTTGCAGCTAAGCTCGGACTACCTGGCATCCAGCCAGGTGCCATCTTGGGGCTGAGGCTTCCCACAGTTCCCCCTTTTTTGTTTTAAACAGGCAAGGGTAGAGGTCTGATCTCTTTTGAACAAGAGACATTGTAATGGCCCTGTGCCCAGTTATCAGCCAAGCTGGTGCCACACCCCTCTGGAACCTTTTCTCAGAGATGGGATTATGATACCAACCCATATGCAATCAGACTTGCCCTCCATAAAGCTGCTAGAAGCTGGCCTCAAGTGCAGTACTTCATCTCATATCCTGAGCGTGATGACTGCTTAGCCTTTTAACACAGTTAACCAAGCCTGAGGTGATTGGTGATTGCCCTGCCTCCAGGGCTGCGAAGGCTTGTGCAATCATGGCTTTACTTCTCTGCTGTGTAACTAGTATAACCTACGATAGCTGTGAACATTGTGATGATCCTGCCTCAGCCTTTTAAGTGTTGAGATAACAGGTGTATACATCTTGGCCAAGCCTACCATCAGATGTTAATACTAACAATAAAAACATCCTAATAGCAAAACTTTCAATCACTTTGTCTTATTAAAAGCCTACTCCCAAGCTTTACTGGCTTTCTGTAATATTTTTCTTGTTTACTGTACATAAACATGAAATTTCCCTAAATTGTCTACTATTTTGCTATAGTGAAATATAGACACACATATGTAATTCAGTTTATTAAACACATGGAAGTAGGCTCCTGGGAATGTAATATACATCAAATGCTTATAAACTGAGTCATTTCTTAAATATACTAGAGGTTGATATTATAAGAAATTCTAGAATGTCAGCACCCTGAACAACATGAGACAATAGTTTTAGAGGTTAAAGTCTGCAATGACATTTAATTATGGCCTTATTCTGTGCAAACTACAGCTGTAGCCTTTGTTTTTCTCATTTTGAAGAGACTCCCTCAGATTCACCATCTACCTTTGAATATACATTTGAACATATATTTTTAAATGTTACCTCTAATTATATAAATTCTAACTACAATGAGCACGTGTTTTTATGTGCATTCTTAAATTTTTTAATTATTTAGGGAAACTCAGAGGACAAACCATAACTATTTTTCAGTGGTCACTTTAAATAAGACTGGGGGTTTACAAAACTGGCTGTGTGTCAGTCTCTATTTTAAGACTAAAACATCTATTGGCTGACATACTCTCGCTATTTGCTGATTATAGGATAGTATATATGGGTGACCCCAAAACTTCTAACACAGAACTCCTAAAACTGATAAACACCTTCAGTAATGGAACAGGATACAAGATTAACTAAAAAAACACAGCATAACAAAACAAAACAAAAAAAGTAGTAGACATTCTATATACAGATGACAAACAGGCAGTGAAGGAAATCAGAGAAGCATCACCATTCACAATAGCCACAAATAAAATATTTTGGGGTAACTCTAACCAAACAAGCAAAATACATGTATAACAAGAACTTCAAGTTTTTAAGGAAAGAAATTAAAGAAGATATCAGAAAATGGAAAGAATTATCATGCTCCTATATAGGGACGATCAACACAGTAAAAGTGGCAATCATACCAAAAATAACCTACAGATACAATGCAATCCCCATCAAAATCCCAGCACAGTTCTTCACAGACGTTAAAGAAAAATACTATACTTCATATGCAAAAACAAAATACCCAGGATAGCTAAAACAATCCTGTACACTAAAGTATCATCTGGAGGCATCACCATACCAGACTCCAGCTCTAATAGAGAGCTACAATAATGAAAACAGCTTGGTACTGGCATAAAACAGACAGGTGGACCAATGGAAACAAGTCAAAAATCCTGATATCAACCCACACACCTATGGTAAATGGGTAATTTTTTGATAGCGAAGGTAAAAAGTTAAAATGGAAGAAAACATATTTAATGATGCTGGTATAACTAGCTCTCAACATGTAGAAGAATGTAAATAGAGCCATATCTATCGCCATGCAAAAAACTCAAGTAGAAATTGATCAAAGACATTAATATAAATCCATCCACACTGAACCTCATAGAAGAGAAAGTTTGAAATACAATTGGACCCACAGGCACAGAAGACCATTTCCTAAGTAGAACACCAGTAGCACAGACAGTGAAAGCCATAATTAACAAATGGACCTCTTGAAACTAAGAAACTTCTGTAAAGCAAACATGGTCAACAAGACATAATGACTTCCTACAGAATGGGAAATGATCTTTGTCAGTCCCACATCTGACTGAGGGCTGATATCCAAAACATACAAAGAACTTAAGAACTAGAAATCCAACTACCAAATAATCCAATTAAAATGTGGTATAGATCTAAACAGAGAATTCTCAACAGAAGAATCTCAAATGGCAGAAAGACACCTAAGAAAACCCTCAAAATTCTTAGTCATCAGGGAAATACAAATCAAAACCACTCTGAGATTCCATCTTACTCCTATCAGAATGGCCAACCTCAAAATCACCAAGGACTGCTGCAGCTTTTCTAGCAGTTCAAAGTTTTAACTCCTGAATTTCCCATCCAAGTGTACACTTCTCCTCTTCTTCCAGGTTGAGAATATCAATTTATAAAGCTCATTAATCTTAAGAGTCGGTTGTTCTGATGTGAAATCAATATGTGATTGCTGTAAATCTCTTAGTTCAGAAATGTATAAAATTAGTTGATTCTCCTTACTTATTTAGTTGTCGCATTTGCACTGTATTCATTCCATCTTCTTACTTATTTCATTTTCTACCTCATCTATCTGATGCTTGTGCTGAATGTCAAATTAGCTTTAAGTTTTTCAATAATTATTTAATGTTCAACTTCTAGATCCTTTTTATTTTTTTTTTTACTTGGAAAGTTCTTCTTCATGACTGGAGAGGAGTTGACTTTACATCTGCTCCAGTGGGATTTCTTGGGATTTTGACAATGTGTTTTGTATCTCATTCTTTTCTTTTTCTAGCATTTCACATTTCATTTTGTAATTTCTAATTTCTCATTCATGTTTAAACTCAAGCTCCTTCTGGTTTTATACAGAGCAGCAATCTCAGCTTTCAATTCTCCCACTATCTGCTGGCATTTACATGCATCATTTAGTTACCTTTCCTGCTCTACTAACTTTCTCTATCACTATCAATCTGTTCTATTAAAATGTTGAATTCTTCAAAAAGATCATTAAAGTGACATTGAAGTTCTTGTTCTTCTCTCTGAACTATGCAGAGCTCCTTGATGCGGTTCTCTTGAGAAACAGTATCTTGCAATTTTATATTCAGTCCATTTAACATCCCATTCCATAACTCACATTCCTTTTTATACTCTTTATACATATTGCACATACCGACTGTAATATGTGCATACTATATTAAAATAGACACCCTTTCCTTTTATGGTGAGATTTAAGATCCTCTATCTGAGATTTGTGTTGTTTTATTATTTCTTCTTTCATTTTCATTATTTCCTTTGCATATGTTGCATCTAGCTCCACTTGGAGTTGGTCTAAGTTCCTCTCTGTTTCTCTCTCAGTGTTCTGCTCTATGCCAGTGCCTATAGAGTTAATGTGGTAACATCTCTTCTGAAGGTCTTCAACTGTCTCCTTGAAGTTTTTAGTTTCTAAAATGTAGTCTTTTTAGTACTGGCTAGCTCCAGTTTTAAGCTTTGGGTCTCTTGGTCCTTTCTTGTAAGCTGATCTTTTAAGTCTGCTACTAATTTTTCAGCAGTTTCTAACTGCTTCTGCAGAGCATCACTCCTCTTTTTCAGCCTTTCTTTCCTGTAACACCTCAATGATTGCCTAATGTTCTTGTATTTTATTAGCATTCTGTACTTTTTTATCTTCTTTCTTCAGGAAAAATAAAAAGGAATTTATAATTTCTGGTAACTTTGTTACTTAACTTTATTAACTTTATTAACCAAAACAGATGAAGGTCACATTCTCATATCATTCTAAAAAAGTAGCTGTTGTGGCCACATCTCAATTGTCTGAATGATAAGACTTTGTACCTAGACCCTTAGGAGCAGGGAAGAGTTCTACAGAAATTAAGACCTTCTTGGGAAAAAAATACTGAATGACATTTGTTATGATTAAAAAAAAATTAGTTAAGGTAGGAGGGGATAATCTGGAAGAATAAGAAAGAATATGATCATAATACATTGTAAGAAAGGTTTTCAAATAATAAAATAGTAACACATTTTTAAAGTAAAAATATCCATCCTGATTTGCTTAGCATGTATGAGATGCTGGGTTCTACTCCCAGCACTGCCAGAAAAGAATGAAAACAAGAATGAAGAAAGGAAAAGATTGCTAGGCTGATGAGAGTGTTATGATGACCTCAGTTCACTCTCCAGACAGATAAACAATTACAATAATTAATGATCTCACTAAATTTTTGCTACCCTGTTATTTCACTTTTAAAAGTAACTGATTAATATTTCCTTATATGTAATCTTTTGATAGCTAATTACTATAATAATCACTCTCAAACTACTCCCAGAAACAGATTGAAACTAAGTTCAGATTACTCCCATGAACCTACAGATCTGAATGTTTTCCAATGGTAAGAGAAATTTCCTTGAGTCTGTATTCATTTCACTGCTGGACACTAATTGATCATCTACGAAAACTTAGAATATAGAGCATATGGGGCTGGAACTACCATTTTGGCTCAAGCAAAAACTTGAAGTCAGGAAAGAAACTTTTCCTCAGTTTCCATTTAGAATCAATTACAGCAACAGTTTTGTAACAGCTTAGCTCAGAGGAACACAGCAAGCACAATCACATCAAAGCACCAGAGGAGCAAAGGCCTAGGCACGCTTTTGGATCTGTTATTTAGGTTTTTTTTTTTTTTTATTTCTTTTTATGTTTGCAAATGCTTCAAAACCAAATACTAAGCAGGAAATAAAATCTTCAGAACTGGCCATAGCCAGGTGAATTATGTCAGAATTATGTCCTTGGGGAGCAGATTCAAAGGAATTCTGAATGAATGTATAAGAGACAAAAAAATATCAAAGCTCAGACAGAAGGAAGCACTCTGAAGGAAGTGCTGAGTGTAACCTCTAAGTATAGTTCATGGAAAAACACTAAAGTTTCTTCAGCCTTTGACAATTATGGTCCCTCTAGAAAATCATACCCTGAGCCAGGCTCGCCTATACAAAGTCACAGCACTCAGGAGGCAGCAGGATCATCCAACCATACATTCAGTCCATCTTGGTAAGATTTTGTAGAATTTAATAACTGAAATACAGATGTTAAATAATGGCAGGAAACCAGTCATCAGATAGGAATTATAATTCCTGGGTATGTTATGCAGTGGTGGCATCATATGTCTTTAATCCCAGGACTCAGGAGTCAGAGGCTGGTGGATCTCTGTTAGGAAGCCAGCCTGCTCTACATAATTTGCTTCGAAAAAAGGCTCAGGAGCTACACAGAGAAACTCTGCCTCAAACAAAAAATTTTTGTTTACTAATATCAACAAACATTTATCAGTATCTTCTGTATGCTAAAGCAGTATATTAAAGTACTTAAAGTACTTCTTTTAGTACACTAAAAGCAATAAATGACTTTATAGTAGGTGTTGATTTGTCCTGGATTGTGAAAAAGTATATAACTAATTGCTCAAAAACCAATAAACTTTGTTGTACTCACTATATTTACATGCTGGAATTGAATTTGTAATTTCTCACTTTGTTCTCTGAATTGGATATATTCTACCATCATTTCATCTGTCTTTTATCTTGATGGCTGCAAATGAGCAGATAGCTGAGTAATGATGCTGTCCCATTGTTTAATGGCAGCTTCAAATGCTTCTGTCTTACAGGAGTGATTGAGTGATTTCACTCTAGCTACTTGACACAGTTAAATTATGAAAGTCCGAATATTGCAGCTGTGATTCTGCAATCCTTGTTTTAAATGGGTTTGTTGATGCTATCCATGTACAAAAACAGCAATTATGTAACGACACAAGTTGCCAATGTAAGCCCCTTGTATAAAGACCACACATGCACACATGCATACCATTCACATGTGTAACAAAGCAAAGCCACAGTGGGTGAATATATGCTCAGCAAGATTTCAGGTCCTCGGGTGGCCCTCATTCCTTCCAGTTGTTGAGTTAGTTCTTCAATATCATGCTGTTTTCCAGCCAATTTATTTTCCATCATATTGACGTGGGTGTGACTTCACTGAGCTCCTTGATCAGAATGTGAATTTTCAAGTTCAAATACTTCTTCCTCAATCGATACGCAGATTTTAATAATTCAGTACTAGGGAGCGGGATGAAACATAAAATTCCATAGCGAAATCCATTTTAAAACATTCCTACCTCCTGCAAGTTCATTAGTAGAGAAACCTGCTTTGTTAGTAATAAGATATATATGGTAAAAGCATAAACAGGATTTCTGCACTATAAAAAGGAAATAAGTGACTTTGTTAATTTTCAAAAAAAAAATAGACATACATGCAGGAAAGCCTTTTTAGTAAGCTGGGTAACTTTCTACAGTTGAAAACTTTAGTATCATATGCAGTTTAAATACTATATATATACTTAATAAATATAACTTAATACATTTATAAATGTCCTTAAAAATATATCTGAAATAAAATGAGACTTTGATGATTTTGTCACAAAACAGCAGCTATGTATCTGTCGAAATCGATTTCTTGATTTATTTGTTATGATCTTAAACTGAATGTAATTTACCTGACAACAATATTTCAGTGAGCAAGGGGACCACAAATTCAGCTACACTCACTGGCCAGGTAGCCTTTCGTATCATCTGTCTCTGCCTCCCCAGTACAGGAACCATGCACGCACACATTTTCATTCATTCTTTGTACGTGGGTCCTAGGGATACATGCTCATGCTTGCATGGCAAGCACTTTACTCCTCAAAAGACATATAATGAATCAAATGTTCATCATTCCTCAAATACCTGTGTGCTTACAATATATCTTGTTCTCTTCCAATTACCACTAATTACCCTGATATTGCTTCTCCATATAAAGGGTAATAGGACAGGCTATGAAGTATGATGCCTTTCAGTGTATGTATGTATGTGTTATCAGTGTTTTTCAATCACTGTCCAACTTAATATTTTGAGATAGGAAGCTGAAACTGGAACCTAGAACCCACTGGCTCAGCAAGACTGGCTGAGACAAAGCCCCAGGGAACCTCCCCATTGCTGTGATTACAGAAACTAACAATCACACCTGGATTTACCCTGGGTGATGAGGAACCAAATCCAGGACCTCAAGCTTGAACAGCAAGCACTTTAGAGCTACACCATCTCCTCAACCCCTGAAAAGGATTTTTCATCACCTCTTTGGCTTTCCCCTCCTCTATATCTGTCTGCTATTCTCTAAGATGAAAGAAAGATCACTTTGATAGTCTAGCCAACAGGCACAGAGAAGGAGTCCCCAGTGGATGGATCTTCTGTACACTGTTCATCATTGAGTTTTGTGGTCACAATTGATTTCTATGCTGCCAGAGAGCATAGGAAAGGCTGAAACAAAATTGTGTAATCACAGAAATGTTTGCACCAACATAAAGAGCTTCCATAAATGCTTTAGTGCCACACATTGCAATGGTTGCAAAACTCTTTAGGATGTTTACCTTGGTCACAGCAATGCCCATCTATCTCCTCCAAGTTCAGAGGACTGGTGGCTGGAAATGAGTCAGTACTTTACCATGCTTCAAACAGGAAAAACCTGCCAGTATCTATTGATAGCAACCCTGACTAAAGCATCAGAATCATTAGAGCTCAATCAGTGAAGGACAGTTCTAGGTTGTAATGCAACAGAAATAAGGATCAAACATGTAAAATGGGCAATACTAAAAGATCTCCACTCATGCATTGCTGCATTCACTGGCTCAGGCATACCGAAAGGGCTCCAAGAACTAGAAATGATTATCTTTGATTTATTAACATGCAACAACCTTCTTTATCCTTTCTTACTGTCTCTGATTAAAGTGCCCTTCATCAGATAAGAGTATACCTACTCCTGCAGTTTTTTAGCTTCCTGTTACCTGGGATATGGATTCTGATATATTCCCTTTCAGTCCAATGTGTTTTTGCCACTGAGATATATTTCTCACAAACAAGAAACAGTTTTCTTTTGTTTATTATATTCAGCCAGCACATTTTGTCTTTCAATTGGAAAGTGGAGGGTTTTTTTGTTTGTTTGTTTGTTTTTTACAATTAGTGCTATTATTGTCAACACTTTCCTGATTCTTCTAACTCTGCTGATTGCTTTTTTGTTTCAAGCTTTCTTGGTTTGGTTTAGTTTTTGCACCCGATCCCCAAATTCCATGTTAGGGGTTTGTTGATTTGCTAAGGAAGACAGAGGTTTACTTCCTGTATCATTCTCAGGATGACAGCTGTTCTGACTAGAAACAAGGTCTCTCCCTGCCCCGAACTCACAAAGTAAGTGAGACTAGGTGGCCACTGATCCCCAGGAACCTTTCTGTCTCCCTAGTTGTGGGTTTATGAGTGTAAGACACCATTCTCAGCCTTCAATAGGATTTCTAGGAATTGAACTCTGGTCTCCGGCCAGTGATGTTCTTTTCTAAATCTGTGACATAATCCCTCTATATGACAATTAAGTACACATTGTATATTAAATTCTGGCACCAAAAATAAACAGACTAGCTAGGTTGTGATGCATGGCTTTAATCCCAGCACTAGGGAGATAGAGGCAAGTGGATCTCTGTGAGTGCAAGGCCAGCATGGTATTCAGAGCAAGTTCCAGCTAAGCCAGGAACACAGAGAGAATTCCTGTCTCAAAACAACCAACCCCTGCTACAAGCTGCAAGATCACACAGAAATCATACAGCCATAATATCATGACACAACCCAGGATAATTTCATCCAATTCTGTTAGATTAAACCAATACCAACGTTGTATTTGGTGTTACAGTCTTATGAAGAAAAGTGGCTGTTTCTTGCTATAGATTCTTCCTATAACCTATTCCTTTCTGTAAAACACTTGGATGTACTTCCCACAGTTTAACACTGTCTGATCATTTACTGGGAACAATTTCTCACTTGCTTTTGTGTAAGGAGTTGGGTTTTTCCGCCCACCGCTGGTCTTGTCCCACAGCTGCGCCAGCCCCAATTAGCACACAGAGACTCTGTATTAGATATAATTCTATTGGCCCGGTACTAGTTTCTTATCGGCTAGCTCTGTCTTAAATATTAACCCATTTCTGCTGATCTATGTATTTCTCTTACCAGGGAGCCAGCTGGCATTCTGCTTTCTCCAGACTCTTCATCTTGGCTCCTCCTTACTACTCCCCCTTTCCTGCTTGTCTCCTTTCTTCCTATCCTATTGGCTAACAGTGCTTTCTTCATTAACCAGTATGAAAAACATATACAAAATGACATCTCCCATCACTTTTGAAGTTTGCTGATTACATTCCTTAGCTATGTGAGACCAGTTTATCACAAACAGGTTCTTGTTTCCTTCTCCATTGTAATTGTAGAGACCTGCCTTCCTGCAATTATCGTTATGAAGGGCATTTGGTCAGATTTAGAGCTCAGGAAAACACAATCCATCTAAGATATTCCCAGATATACAAGGACACAAAGTTACTACACACTCAAACCTGTTGATACATAGATGCCTAGATGGATAGAAAAAATAAACATGTCCTGGTTTTACCTTACTGGCAGGTAGAGAAGCAATAACCTAAATTAACCCCAGAGTAAAAGATTCTCAAACTGCTTGTTTTATTAACTCAAGATTTTAGCTCAGAGATTTATTTACTACCCCCTCCTATTTCCCCTAGGAAAATGAGTACATCCTCAGGGAAAAGTAAACATTCCTGAAGGCCTTTGCTGCCATTGAGCCAGAGTACTAGAAGGTGCCAGGTTCTGTTTTTGTGCTAAGTCAACTTACACCCTCCCCCTCCACTTAAAACCCTAAGCAACTTGTGCTAATAGGTTTCAGTTTATTTCTCTCTGTGTAAATCTTAACTGATGTTTTGACCCTGAGAAACTGAAGACTAATATTGTATTGCAAAAAGAATTATTATTGCAAACACATGTATATCTGTACTCTAAGAACTGGGGACAGAAGTAGGAGGAGGTAAAGAAGAAGAAGAGGAGGAGGAGAGTGAGGAAGAGGAAGAGGAGGAAGAGGAGGAAGAAGAGACAGAGGAGGAGAAGAAAAAGAAGAAGGAAATTAAGAAGAAAAAAACCTCTTAAAAAAGTCCCTACAACCAAGATCACTTGTGGCACACTCAAGCCACTGGGGAGGCAGCTGTCACAGGACAACACACACACACACACACACACACACACACACACACACACACACACACACACGCACAAAACCCTAAATGCAGCAGGCTTGTTATCATAGCATGGGTGTCCCTGAGAATAAAGAAATCACTAAACACCCACTCAGAAAGCTCAAAGTGCGAACCACTAACAAATCTCCATTCAGAAAGTTTAAGGGCTGGGGCTGCAGAGCAATTACATAGCAGTTTATGGTTGGGCTAAGAGAGGATTTTGTATGGCACAAGGCAGGATGAAACCTAGGAGTATTAGACATCAGGTCTCCTGCTGCAGGCATGGGGTGGTTCTTCCCAGCCCCAGCCCCTGCACCATGGCCCCGCCTCTCTCCAACCCCCCCACCCCCCACCCAGCCCCAGGATAACCGCCTCCTATCATGGCCAGACAACTGTGCTTCTACCTTTGACCTGCCATACACAATCTTCCTCAGTATCTTCTCATCCTCAATCGCATCTGCTGGCCAGGCGGGGACACTGTAGAGAGAAAAGATCTATTATTAAAACTCAAGTGGACAGAGAGCTCCAGGACTGCCCCGGACAAGGCTAGGTTCTTGCCAACTGCTCCAGCCTTCCTCAAAGGTGCAGCCATCTTCCTTCCCACAGACACACAAGGGGAGGGCGAGCAGGCCAGCACCTGTGAGCCTGGCTTGGCAGGTGCTCCACAGGCCTTGGAGTTGGAGCTTCTACCACACCACAGTGAGTTTCCAAATTTAAAATCAGCAGCTGCCTCCAGACTACAAGCCATAGTGGGGAGTGAGGTGGCGAGGGTGGGACTGCCAGGCTATGGTCTATCAACCAAGGCTGAGGCAGAACCCTGAGGACACCCTACTCCTTCCTTACCCCCACCCCAAGTCCCTCCTCCTAGTCCCAGCAGCTTCCTACCCACCCAGGTTCTCCTATAAGGAGAATAAATCCTGCTGCCCCAGGCTTCTCCCAGCTCTTTGTTCCCTGAATCTAGGCAGAGACTCTCTTCCCCAGGGGCTTCTCCTGATAACCTCACTCCTGAAGGAGCTCAAATTAGGAATATAAATTGCGAATAAAGTCCATCTACATGAACTTCCCAGCATTCCCTTAAAACTGCTAGGTTTCTTCTGTGACTTTATCTGCAGTTTTAGCACAAGCTGTTTCATATTTCTGACTCTTCCTGGCTTGTGGAAACAACCAGACCTTTGTCAGTTCTATTTCTTTACTGAAATGACTAATATGGAATTTTGTGCCCAGTGGACTTGTTAGACCAAGTTGAGCCCTGCTTGTAAGTTAATATTACTGTCTTCCTCCCCCATCTGCTGTAGCAAATCCTTCCTGGAGTGTGTCTCAGCTTGAATGTTTCTATGTATTAACATATGAACTGAAAAAATTAGCATATAAAAACTAAAGTAAATTTAATCATAAAAGTGGTGTTTGGTGGACAGACATATGAAAAAGGGGAAACTAAAAAACCTTACATTTGTCACAGGTGTTTTCAGCACCTGTAATTTAGAGATGCCTATATTTCAACTATAATTGTGCCAACATAAATCAAGTCTATATTGCCCTGTAATCATAGCAGGGATTGAGAATGTGAGGTTAGATAATATTGATAGCAATAAAAGGCATTGAAAGAGTAGGGATGGGCAAAGGAGTGATTTTCTCAATCACCTTATATAGATATAAATCTAGAATGAAGTGTATAAACTGCCTGTATTGAATGGCTGTCTGATGATTCTGATCGCCTAGGATGCAGAAGTCCAGGATATCTATAGATTTACTATTTGCTAGTGCACACAACTTCCTCTGTGGCTCAGCTGATCAACTCTTGCAATTTGTAACTAAAGATGTTCATGATCACCTGCTAAAGTTGAAAGATTATTTCTGCATTTTGCATTAGTAATCATCACTCATATGCCTGTCTGTTTCACATATCAAGGATACACACACTGCACATTGTTGGCTGTGTGATGACATCTATTAGAAGGTCACGTCTGTGGAATTAGTGCTGTTATTATGACATCTGCTCAATTGCAACATCATGTCACATACCTCATTTATTCCTATAGGCAATTTTTCACTAAGGTCCCCTGCTGAGACAATTAGTATTTCAGCTAAGTCTTAAAAAGAAGAGGTGGTAAGCTGTGAGTGTGAATGAAGTCAGCAACAGATCCACAGTACAGTGTGAGGATGTCCTAAAGGGAGGGCCCCACACAAAGGTGGCTAATTAAAACGGGATGGATGAGAGGGAGATTAACCATCAAATCACAGAGGAGACAGGAGGCCAGACTGATTTCCGGGAACTGTGCCCATTTCTCTGAAAGAGACCAGAAGCCATTGGGAAAGTCTCATGGTCTACGCTGTTACTACTTAGAGAAGCTACAGTAAAGGGTCAGTTTGGCTGTCATTTTGTTAAGAATCTCTTTTACATTGGGTCACCTGATTACCTGGACCTGGTATGTCTACCTACAAAATTAGTCACACCTAAAGAACCTTCTAGTGACCTAACTACTCATTCCCCTCCAGAGCAAAAGGCACAAAGACTAATTAATTCAGCCTACCTTTATATAATAATCATTTAGAGTGTTCCTCAAAAGGCTAGTCATCACAAGAAGCTTCAATGTACTCTGCATCCAGCACAGCTCAACTGTGCCTCTGGGTCTGGGTATTTATCCCTCACACTGAGGTTACTTCTTTAAGTCATGTTGCTATCAACACGTCCTGCCCATGGATGCCTCTTGAGCTTGGTGTCCCAGGCTTGTTGCTGTGCCTGTTCAATGTTACTATCCCTGGGATGCAAACTCTGGTCCTCACTCTTGTGTGGCAGTCATTTTCCCCACTGAACCACCACCCCAGCACCTACAGTGGAGTTTCAAAGGATTAAATATATATTTACAAAATGTCTTCAATAAAATAGGACAGCTTTAATTTAAGTTTCAAAATAAAAGTAGTTTAAAAATAAAGTCATAAACAGACCTATAATTGGTCAAAGCGGCATAAAGCCTAAATGAAGTCGGAGAAACTTAAGTTGGTGCTACTATTACAAAAGGATGAAATCATAGGCCAATAGTCCAAGACACTTCAGTTAATTACTAACTGAATATATGAACACAAAATTCAGGTCTTCCAGGATGTTTATACTACTAAAAAGTCACAGCATATACACTCTGCTCCCAAATAGTTGTGACAAATGCCCATGTAGACTTTATGTTCAGAATCAAATACATGTATTCTAAATAGAAATATTTTGTGCCACTCTTGCTGCTAAAACTGCTGGATGGGGCTGGTGGTTTCGAGAGAAATAAATCTTGCTGGTGTAGAAGTGTTCAAACTAATGTAAAGATTAGATACTCAAAGAAGATGCACCTCTCCTTAGTTAGACCAGCACAAAATTCAAACCATTAGGTTCTGATTTGAAAAGGAATGTACAAACTGAATAACTTCCTCTCTTTTTTGGAAATCAACACATCTTATGAATTAAGAGAATTCCAGACATTAGACTTTAGGGTCATTTTGGTTTCCCATGAGGTCTGGCTGTTATATTCTCTTCTTTCTTGGAAATACATTAACTCTATAGTTACAAAAATAACATATTTGGATAGCTTACATCACACCACAAATCCTCCATTGCCAAATGTGATCAGGATGTGTTTCCTTCATTGTGTTTAAGGAATCTAATGAATTGATCTCACATATGCTACATGGCCTTTTTAATAACAGGAAAAATAATATAAATTATACCTACATACTTTCATCTATATCTTAAGCATTGTGAAGGTCTATAAATATTTTGTTTTAAAAATCCAAATTAAAAGAAACAAATGAGCCAGTGGTGGTGGTGAAGACTCTAATCCAACACTTGGCAGGCAGAGGCAGACAGAGCTTGAGGCCTACCTGATCTACACAGAGTTTCAGGAACCTCCAAAGCTACACATAGAAACCCTGTCTCAGAAAACCAGAATAAAGATGAAACAAATGAATGGAACTGTATATTAATAAAATGGCATAAAGATACTGGGAAAAATCAAGGTGAAATGTTAGAACTTCTAACAAAAATATCTGATATAACCCCAAAAACAATAGATAGTTACAAGACTGATGGGGAAATTTAATAGTCTGCTGCATCTGAGTCCCTGGTTAGACTTACCATCAGTCAGGAGTATGCAAGCATCATATGCCTCACTAATGACACAATACAAACTGCAAACTACAGCAGCACCATGTATGCAATTTCCATGTCTTAAAAGGCGAACTGGTCTGTTCCTGTTGGTACATCCTGGAACTCCAGACACTAAGGGGATGAGATAGGAGCACCATGAATTCTAGCCAGCACAGAAGGATCGAACACTTGCCCCTTGTCTGCTTTTCTCAAGTTCACAGATTGGATATCTCATTATACTCTGGTTTGATCCCCCATTCTCCTATCTCTCTCTCTCTCTCTCTCTCTCTCTCTCTCTCTCTCTCTCTCTCTCTCTCTCTCTGGGTAAAGAATAGAGAAAGACATCAAGGAAATACATACCTTGATAGAGGGAGTCATTTCTGTGTTTACAAGAAGCCTGGCAGTAGGGGAAGTCCCAGTAATTCATAAGGATGACCCTAACTTAGCATGTAAGCAATAATGGAGAGGCTATCTTAAATGTCCTATAATGAGATTGATGACTACCTTAAATGCTATCATAGAGCCTTCACCCAGTAGCTGATGGAAGCAGAAGCAGAGATTCACAGCTAAACACTAAGCCAAACTCCTGGAGTCCAGTTGTAGAGAGGGAGGAGTAATGAGCAAATGAGTCAAGAGGATGTTGGGGAAACCCACAGAAATGGCTGACGTGAGCAAGTGGGAACACCCTGATTGCAGACTTATACTGGGGGAACCTGGAAGAACAAAGTAAGCACCCTAACATGGGTGCCAGTCAGGGGGCTTGGGTGGTTCATGGGGCTGTTGGTAGTGGATCTAGTATGTATCCATAGTTCTTTTGGCTTTTGAGGGCCAGTGGTCAAGGAACCAACCCCAGCCTGCCTCAGAGGAGAGCCACTGAGCTGGCATGTGCTGAGGTAATATGGTCACTCTTCAAAGGTCCACTACATCACTCTGGTAAACCCAGAATGGATGCGAGAAAATACTTAAAAGGCATGCTTTTACTATCTGTCTAGGCCTGCTGTCATTTAGGTCCATTGAGGCTCAGTTATCCCCCACAAGGTCAACATGGTGGCATGAAAGATAGAAGGGCTGGGCTGCAGGAACAGCTCAGTTCAGAAAATAATGATGGTTGTGGAATTAAAAAGTGAACTCTCAGGGATACAACTAGAGCTGGAAACCACACTGAAGGCCCAGCATGAGCTCCTAAAGGAACTGGAAATATTCCGGTGTGCCTCTCTACTTTAGGATGAGCATCAGAGAAGGAATTGCCCTGGCTTGTCAAAATTGTTATGCACATAGCACATACAGCAGCAGCAAGAATGGAATTTAAATAGGAGAAGAATGAGTAGAACAATGAAAATGATTTTTTTCCAAATTCAAAATGCAATTATTTTGTCCTGTGCTATGATTACTGTTCCAGGCAGCATTTATTAGATAGGATTTTGCCCTTGATCTTGCCGATGACTAGCTATTATTAATGTGTAATCTCATACCTTGGGAAGCGAGTAACTGGCAGGTTTTGGAATTGAACACGCATGGGAAAGATTATGTTACTGATGTAAATACTGAGATATTCTGCTTCCCAGAGGCATGATGCAAGTGCATATATTTTTACGTTGGACACTGATTTCACACACACACACACACACACACACTCATACACACACACACACACTCATACACACACACACACTCACATGATTTCTATGTGCAGGAAAAGATAAAAGGTGTTAGTATTCTCTATTTGGTAGTGAATTGGGTTATCATTTACAATAGTAAATAAATTGAAGTGTTAGAAATAGAAATTCATTTGAAGTGAAGCAGCCTTGCCTTGACACACTGTAGTGACAGTTTATAATATGCCTCAATATAGGAGTGCAAACTCCTTTTTATGATGACGCTGTTCATCCAAATAATGTTCAGTTCATGTCTTTCCTTACTTAGATTAAAGGCAAATGAAATGTATTTGCTTAATGATACATAAGCAAGAGAACAGAAGAAAGCCCAAGAACTCCAGTATGCCTTGGCAGCAGAAAAAGCCAAGTCAGGCCATGACAAAGAACAGGAAAAACAACTTAAGGTAGTGTCTTTAAGTAGCTTGGAGTACTGTAAGTTATACTCTTCTCCACCCAGTTGTCAGCTTTCTCCTTTTTAAAGGTGTAACTTGTTCACTCTGTGTTGGATACTGTTGCAATTTATCTAGGCCATAGTACATAGAGAAGTTAATGTTGTGACACTGTGTGTGTTTCCTTCCCTGAAGTTGTTCCCACCAGGAATGGCAAGGTACATTCCCCACAGCTGGGTGCTGTGCAGTGCAGATCTCTCTTCTGCTTTCATTTCTGCCATCACAACTTGTGAGCACGTTGTGTGTTGTCAGTCATATCTTGTGCTGCACATTTTAGCTTTCCTGTATGATGCATGGGGCTTCCTGATAGAACTTTGTAGAGTCTAATTTTCATTTTCCAGGTGTTTTCTTTTTTAGCATCTTGTTTTCTCTCTAAGTGTGTCACTTCAGGCACTCACAATGTTAGACACCTATGCTGGATAGTTCTTTTTTCTTTGTGGTTGTTGTTTTTGTTTTTCTAGTACAAGTTCTCAACCTAGTCCAGGCTGCCATTCTTTGCTTTCCAAGGCTCCCATTGAACTGCACTAGTGTAAGGCACATGGCAAAGCTTGCTTTTCTTACCAAGACACAAAATATTTTTTTTCTTGAAGGAACTTGTGGTAGATTGTTATACACATTTGACTGCTTTGTCAGAAAAAGTTGAGACTGACTTTTGACAAATTCAGTTTTTCAGAATGAATTTTATTTGTCTTTTACCAATACAATTGACCCATCTTTCTCCGCTCATTTTTTCGACTGACTGAGTGTTAAAACCATGAGTGACAGATCATCTATCATGATCCAGATACCACTGAACTTTTACTGCCTTTTTATTCTCACAATAACTAGGATATTAAAATAATATTTGCCTTTGGTGGAGGTGTGGTGAATGGAGGTGTGGTGAATATTTGTGTGTTTGTATGGTGTGTGTGTGTGTGTGTGTGTGTGTGTGCGTATTTTTGAACCTGAAATGATCCTTACCTTGATCATTTTTCTTTTTCTTTCTTTCTTTTCTTTTTTCTTTTTTTTTTTTTTTTTTTTTTTTTTTTTTTTTTGATGAAGAATCTGAATTTGCTTGATGGGTCATAGAAGAAATATTAAGATGGAGACTTACTGTAATAACCATAATGAGAATGGCCAGGACCCCTCAGGAAAGTCATGGCTAGATTTCCCTGCCTGGGGCCCAGTTTTAGAAAGGATACATTAAGGTATAAAAGTAAAAACTGTCATGATAAATGTAGGAAAATTGTTACACAGTTGCAACTGGTAAACATGCAACTCTAATTCTAATTATGTTTTTCATTTTCATTTAACAATAGAAGTTTTAAATGTTAGAATTTGCATTTCTTTGTTGGCTTTAAACATAACAGAGTGTTTTATAAAGGTCATTGGTATGAATTATATAAGTCAGTTTATGAAAGCATTTTGAAACTCTACTCTGCCTTGATCTGGGTTTGTATGTATACATCTAGTTCAGTATTGGACCACTTTAAATCACTTTAAGATAATTTTTGTGGCTTCTCATCTAGACAGTTTTCAACATAAGTATACTTCACATTGACACTGATATAGTTCACATTGACACTTATCCTTGTTTGGTACCATGTTGAAACATTCTCTAAAGAAATATGTTCTTTCTCACTTTGTACACTATGGAGGGTACTACATACACCATTCCTCCAGGACATCAGGTGTGTGTTTCTCGTACTGTCAATCTAAGACTGAAACACCTATGGGTAGAACATTTGCACTTTAGCCCTGACCGCTCCTTACAGGATAACCAAGCATCACAAAGAAATTTGCCTATGTGCCATTTGGAACTGATGAGATGACTGATTGAATTTTCGTTTGAAGTTTTTGCTTTGGTAACGTATCTGTCTTTCTTCAATAAACCATCTTAAATTCATATACTGGAGAGAGAGAGACAGGAGACAGAAAGAGAGAGAGAGGTTAAGAGATGGGTGGAGGACTAGTTGGAGAGAGTAGGAAAGAGGAGAGGAGATACAGAGAGGTAGAGGGATGGAGAAAAGACAGAAGAGAGAGGGGAGGAGATGGAGACAGATAATAGAGTGATTTGAGAGTGAGGGAAAGAGAGAGAGGTAGAGAAACACACAGAGAGATAAATATGTCACCCCCTGAGGAACATGCCTGTTGAGTACATTTCTGGGAAGGGGATCTTTGTAAAATGAAATATTTCATAAATCTAAGAGTAAATCTTTGTATAATGCTCCACTGTGTTTGACCTATGCCTTTTATTAGTTGAACTTAATACCATTATCTAATATGCTTTACATAAAATACAGCGATTTGTAGATTAGCAGTTGAAAGCACCATTAGCTCAGCAGTTCAGCTTCTATAAGGAGAGAGGAGGCATCACTAAACTGGTGTCTGTCTCCACTGCCTTCATGTCATGGACTGCACTGTACCAAATGCACCAACATACTCCATTTCTGGGCAGCTTTCATTATTAATTCTTTTAATAATATGTCGAGAGATTGCCCTAATCACAATCTTGACCCTTCACCATCGGTATTAGTATTTTAGAATTTCTATAGCTAATATAACCTGGGTATTGAGAAACAAGATTGTCCCCTTGCAGTACTGGAGGTCAGTTGTCTGAAATCCAAGTGTTGGAAGAGCCATATGCTTTCTGAAGATTTTGAAGCTTCCTTGACCCTTCTTTGTTGTAGAAGTTACTGGCAATGCTTAGCTTAAGGCAGCATCTCAATCCAGCCACTGCTCTGTCCTTGCTTGTTATTTGTTTATAAATATTTGTAAGTAATCTGAACTTTTTAAGTTTTTGTTAATTCAGTTAGGATTCTTATTTGGGATTATT
Organism: Phodopus roborovskii; assembly: GCF_943737965.1. NCBI lineage: Eukaryota > Metazoa > Chordata > Mammalia > Rodentia > Cricetidae > Phodopus > Phodopus roborovskii. The sequence goes on from NW_026125866.1 coordinate 80,360, forward strand.
AAAAGATAATTAACTTTTTATTTAAGCAAGACTTCTCTTGCATATGGACCAATGTACATTTCTCCCTTAAATGTGGCTCCCACAAATAACTATTCAATGGACTTTGCAAGCATGGTGACAAGCCATGTTCAATTCAATTCAATTATTTTTTCCTTAGCAAAAAATAAAAAATAAAAAAAAAAGATAGAAGAAAAATATCCCCCCCATACTTTTTTTTTTTTTGAGACAGCGTCTGACTATTATGGACTGGAACTCAATCTGTAGATCTGGTGGACTTCCAATTCATGGAGACAGGCTTGTATCTGCATCATGACTACTGCTGGAATTAAAAGCATGCACTACAAAGCTGGGCCTAGCCAAAATACTCAACTTAGTAAAGCATTCATAGCCATTGTCTTTGCCTAGCCTCATGTCAAGAATGTCACACCTTTACTAAGCATTAATGAATTTTGTACTGATGATCTAGTAATGTCTTGAATTATTTTGATGGGAGAAAGGGATGAAGTTGGTGATTTGCAGAGTCTCCTCATACCCACATTTTAGTGTTATTGCAGCATTTTCTTAGCTTGCACTAATGAACTTTGCTGAGAACCAGGGAGCAATCAGATTATTTCTGGGCTTGGGGACTATCCCTTTGATTTCTTTCTTCATCCTTTTCTAGTAGTACACTGCCCTTGTTCCTGGACCTTTAGTCATGTGATCAAATTTCAAATCAATTTCAATCCTTCAGGGTAGTTCATGGTTAAGGTTGCTCTAGACTTAACTTCCCTGTGCATTTTTATAATTTCTCAGCTTCTGTATTTGTAGATTTTGATTTCAGTACAGATGTTATTTTGGGTGTGTTAAATCCCCTTCTATTATCTTTGTAGAGGACATCTGGAATTTTGACTGATTGGTTCAGTTCTCTTGGGACTGATACCCTACTCATACCCAATTATACTGTCATATGATTTGAACGTTCTTACTAATGAGGAAATTTTAGCAAACCTAATGACATTAAAACAGATTATAATAGTTTTGATAGGATGTTTTTCCATAGAACTGTGTGGAAGCCAAGCTTTTGTATTATAAATTATTTCTGGGAAATAGTTGTAGTTGACAGAAGCTAGTACCTAGGTATTAACTTCAGAATCACACATTTCTCCAGGGTGACCAGTTGTGAAGAGTCTAGGTTTGCAAGTTTAAAATTCCTCAAAGACCTGGGGTTATTCATGTATGAGGGCCACTTATGTATATAAAGATCTGAGAGGGTAAGGAACAAACTCACTGCCAAAAGCTTTAGGTGAAATCAAACACTTTTTAGGTGTCCTTTGAAATTTTAACTTGAAGTACAACTAAAGGAATATGGCTGAGACCTTGGACTAACTCTGATGACCACATTTCCTAAAACTAATAAATACCAAAGAGTGTATGTGGATATTACTGGTCCCACTTGATTATATTTTGGTGAATCCTTATGGGATTTGATTGTGACTTGTTCAAGGTGCATTGTGTCATGGTCATTTTAGTCAAACCTGTTATGGTGGGGATCTTATTGATAGAATTTCATATTTAGGGGGCTGACATCCATGTCTAGATTTTTGAGGAGGCTTCTTTGGGTGTAAGAACACTAAATGAGAGAAAATCCGAACTAATCATGAGAATACCAATTCTAGAATTCAAAACACTTATGGATAGTTCTTACAAAGGCACAGTGAAACTGTTATGTAATTGGGGGAGATAGAAACCCACTACTGAATCGAGATGTGTACCATGAGCTAAGCTCTAGAACAACAGTGTATGTCCTTTCGCAAAGAGCCATTTTTTTCAGCCTCCATAATTCAAACTTGTTCTAAGAGGCTGACAACATTAAAAAGTCACCATGACTGCTCCTACAGAAAAGCAGTTGCCATAATGTTAATGTGATTCATGACTGGTCTGAAGGTTGCTTGGGTTAAACAAATGACTTCTTGAATAAAGGGCTAAACTGAATTTAGATAACTATAGTCTACAGTATGTAGTATTCACAGAAAGAGAATTCTTGCAAATGATCAGGGGCTGGAGACATGGCTTTGAATAGCACTGGCTGCTCTTCTGAGGACCTGGATTTTAATCCCAGCTCCCACATGGCAGCTCACAATAATCAGAAACTCGTTCTAAGTGATCTGACATCCTCTTCTGGCCTCTGCAGGTACCTGGCACACATGTGATACACAGACTGACATGGATGCAAACAATCACACACAGAATAAATAATAAAAAAACATCAAGTTGGACATCTAGGACATAACTTAAGCTAAAATGACTCAGTTTTTGGGACAACAGTGAGTTAAGGAACACAGAAATTATTCCGTGATGAATGGACTCTGCCACTATATGAAGTATGACACTTTGTGGATAGTTCTGAAGGATAAAAGATGATTCTTACAAAGTCTATCTGTAAAAAATGTTCTCCTAAAAATTACATTTTTATCTCTGTGTATAGATGATATCTGACAGTGCAGAGCAGAGTGCAGACTGTGGGAATTGCTTCTCTCCTACCTTGTGGGTCATAGTGATTGAACTCAGGTACTCAGGTATGGAGGCCAAGTGCCTGCTGAGCCATTTCTCTAGCCCTTTAAATTCTACCTTTCTGGAATTTACAATACTGAACTTTTGAGGAGAGAAAGATGATGCTTACAGTGCTTTACCAGTGATGGCTTTGTAAATGACATGTAGAAAGATGGACGATCAGCAATGGGGACAGTGGCTGTATTCCTTGTATAGGACAGGGCTTGCTGTGCCTTCTACACCTTACTGCTTTCCGCCATATGAGGAACAGGTGCTCCTGTGGGCCTCAACATCAGTGTACCTTGCAGTGCTCATCATGCATCTTGTCGAATCCAATGAAGGCAGCACCAAAACATTCTGTCAGGGGTTGCTGGTAGAGCATAGGAGTAATAAAGAGATGATTCTCTGCTGGTGAGAGTTTAAGCTGAGACAAGCTGTGAACTTATACTCCGAGCTACAAGATTCGATTAACAGAAAGGAAAATGTTGAGGAGTTACAATTTCACACAGCGACCACAAAAATGTGGTTAAAATCCAGCACCTGTGTTATGAGTATGTTTTTCCCTGCTGCTCTGCTCCCATCGCTGCAACAGCCCCACATAACACACAAGATATAATTCTATTGGCCTGTTACTCATTTCTTATCGGCTGGCTATGTCTTAAATATTAACACATTTCTATTAATCTAAGTATTTCCGTGTGGTTTCATTTTTTCAGAGAGAGGCCTGCCTGAGCAATCTTTTCTTTCAGTCCACCATCTTGAATCCCTTCCCGACATCTTCCTCTCTCTTCCTAGTCTCCTAGTCCCAACTATCTTGTTTTCCTATTGCCCAACTGTATTCATTAACAACTAAGTGAAACATATTTAGAGAATGACATCTCCAATCACACCTAACTGTGAAGTAGACCCAAGTCGTCTTTGCAGTGCCTCCATAGGGGAGACATAATCTATCAGAGTTCTGCCAGGATTGTAATGCTCGAGTTGAGCTGAGGTCAGGGAGGCAGCATTTAAATCAGCTAGAATCTCTGGACACCTATGGGATGGAGTATGTTCAGAAATCCATTTTGTAAGAAACAACACAACTAAGTTTCCAGCCTGCCCCTTCTCTGATCTTTCCAATGTGTGTTCTACACTCCCAGACGTCTAAACAGAGGACAACAAGGAAGTAACTCATCAATAGAAAACTCAGAGATGCCGTTTTCAGAAGAATGCCCAGTACCAATCTTGCAGAGGTGCTCAGTAAATGACTGATGTGTGGAAATCATCATTTCATGCAAGTACAATTTTTTTTTAATAGTGGATGATGTTTAATGCTTTTCTAGGGTCTAACTACAGCATCTATTTATAGCTATAGCATATGTTTCCTATGCCATTAGAAACCGTTAGAACTGAAAAAGGAGCTCTGATTCTAAGCTTTAAGCCAGAGAAACTACATATAACTAGGGATGTCCAGCTCTCATAATTCAATGTACTCTAAGTCCTAACAGTGTCCACTCCTCTCTGAAACATTACTATATCTACTCCAGCCAAGTTCAATAATTTGTTACTTATTCAATAGTAATGGAACATATGAGCAAGGAAGGTCAAGATCATGAAGGAAAAACTTACAGAGACACCTGAACCAAGCACATGGAATTTCAAGTACTCTTGACATACAACTGGGGAGACTCCAGGGGACTGAACTAGAGACCCTCTGCATGTGGGAGACTGTAGTGAAGCTTGGAAAATCAGAGGGGCTCCTGGCAGTAGGACCACAATACAAACCTGATACATGAGATAGCTTGTTGGAGCCCATTCTGCATTGTGGGATGCCATGTTCAGTCTTAATGCATGGGAGAGTGCCTGGGCCTACCCCAAATTATTTTGCCAGACTATCTTGACTCCTCATGGGAGCCATTACCTGTGAGGAGGAGGGGATCTGGGGTGTGCTAGGGAGAAGGTGAGGGGTATAGGAAATGGGATGGGAGGAAGAACTGTGGTTGGAATGTAAATTGAAATAAAAAAAATAGAACAAAAATATTCTGACTGCCTATTTCAGTGTCCAGTTTAAGGAGGGTCAAAATACAACAAACCCATTGCAGGGGAAAAAAGGGAGGGATGTGCCAGACTTCTTGGCACACACCTTTAATCTCAGCACTTGTTAAGTAGAGGCAGGATAATATCTGTGAGTTTGATACCAGCTTGGTCTACAGAGTGAGTTCCAATGAACTAGTGACACCCCATTTCAAATAACTTGTAAAGTGGGGAGATGTGTGCTTGACAGGAACTCCCTTACTTCATGGAGACTTCTGGAATTTCTGTACATTACAGGCTAACTCCTGTCACATCAGAAGTCCAGGTAGTCTATCAGTTCCATGTATTCTACTCTCACCTAGTAGACAGGGAGCTGCCATTAGGCAGTGCTGTCTTCATTCATGTTTCCACAGTGCTTACCTCCTACCTTATCCCATACAAGGTGAGGGAGGGAATGAGAAGCGAAAAACCTACAGTGAGGACTGGAAGAGGCAGGCAGGTCAGAAGCCAGCAGTAAGATGAAGCCTAGCTCCTCTGTAGAGCTGCAGGAGCAGACAGAGTCTGAGCTTCCCTGAGCTTGTCACCTCTTCTGCTTCATCTGTGACCTATGTTCTTTGACCGCTATCCCTGAATAGCTTCCAATTAAAAACCTCTGCCTTATTTTAACAAAGAAAATTAAGTAAGAGCTGGAGAGATAGCTTTCTGCTTAAAATTACTGGTTGTTCTTCCAGAGGAGCCCCATCTTATTCCAGCACCGGTATTGTGACTCAAAATGGACTCTAACCCAAGTCCCAGGGGATCTGACAGTCTCTTCTAGGCAACATGTAGTACACAGACATACACGAGTTACAACATGAATATAAATAAATGTTTTGAAAAGTAATAAAGAAAAGGAAAGGAAAACCAGCTACCTCTTTGAAGTTGTTTGAGATATCAGCTGTTTTCAGAATTGATTTTTTTCTTATTTTACATATGGATCCCAATTCCCATTTTCTTTTTCCCTTTCTCTCTCCCATGCCCCCTGACTCCCCTATCCCATCCCCCTCCCCCAATTTGCAGGGTGAGTGATGCCTTCCTGGAAGGAACAAAAACATCTCTTATGTCATTTGGAGTAGGGCCTAGGCCCTCCCTCCTGTGTGTAGGCTAAGAAGTGCCCTTCAATGAGTGTGCTTCTTAAATCCTTTCATGTATCAGGGATACATCCTGGTTCCACTGTCAGAGGTCACTTAGACTGCCAAGGCATTCTAAGTGAGAACCATCTTCAGGGGGTCTGAGCTGGTCTAATGCTGCATTTCCAGCTATCAGTCTGGGGTTCTGATAGCTCCTACTTGTTCAGGTCAGCTGTCTCTGTGGGTTTCTATAGTCTTGTCTTGCCTCCATTTTTTTCCCACTCCTCCCTCTCAGCAACCAGATTCCAGGACTTCAGCTCAGTGTTTAGCTGTGGGTATCTGCTTCTCTTTCCATCAGCTCCTAGATGAGGGCTCTGTGATGGCAGGTAAGCTAGTCAGCAATTTCATTACCAGGGAAGGGCATTTAAGGTAGCCTTTCCACTGTTGCATAGATTGCTACTTGGGGTCTTTCTTGTAGGTCTCTGAAAATTTCTCTAGAGTCAGTTTTCTCTTCAAACCTATAATATTTCCCTCTGTTATGGAATCTGTCTTTTTTATTTTTGCTCTCCTCCATTCCTCCCCTTACACAATCTTCCTTGTCGCCATGTTCTCCTCTTCTCCCTTGTCTTTCTCCTAAATATTTCCTCACCCACTGCCTCCCACTCCCAATATTCTCAGGAGATCTTTTCTGTTTCCCCTTTTCGGGGGGACCCTTGTAGGAATCTCTTAGGTTCCTCCTTTATCTTCTGTATGTAATAGGGCTACTGATTTTTTTTTTTTTTTTTAGTTGAACTTGTATCCTGCTAGTTTGCTGAAGGTGTTTATCTGCTATAGGAGTTCCCTGGTTGAGTTTTTGGATCACTTATGTAAACTATCATATCATCTGCAAATAGTGACAGTTTTACTTCTTCCTTTCCAATTGTAGCCCCTTCATCCCCTGTTGTTGTCTTATTGCTTTAGCTAGAACTTCAAGTACAATGTTTAGGAGATATGGAGAGAATGGGCAGCCTTGTTTTGTTCGTGATTTTAGAGGAATTGCCTTAAGCTTCTCTCCATTCAGTTTGATGTTGACTGTTGGTTTACTATATGTTGCTTTTATTATGTTGAGGTATGAACTGTAAGGAAAATAAGCAGTAGTTTTACCAGATGTCAAGCTGTGTCTGATAGACATTTAAGATTTTTTTTATCAAACTTTCCAAGTTCTCATTATGTGGCTCTTATTTTTAATGAAACTATATAAATTAATTGATGAAATTACATGTAGAGGTGATATTCTGTGTAATGTTATCAGATGTACCACCTGATATATATAACATTTTATTTAGAAAAAAGTACTCAGGGCTTTGCCACTCAGGTTCTCAGCCACAGTGAACAGTGTTTTCATGATGCTGATATTTCATATGTGATCTATATCCCTCAATCCAGGACAGCCACATCATCCAGATATGCTTATAAAGCCAGGTATTTCTCAGTTCTGAAAGTGTTTAATAATGACATTCAAGCAGAGGTGCTTTTCATCGTTTGCAGTGGCCACAGCTCCCAGGATGTCAGGCTACAGCATCTTTTTGTCTTCTCCATCTTCTTCTAGAGTCTACAGCTCCCCAGCAATTGACAGCACAGATCAACACTCACCTTTTCTCCCCAGCCTCAACCACTTCACATTTCCTTTGAGTTTTAGATTTCAATCAGGGGGTCATTTTCGATCTCTCACTATGGCAGAACTTCTAGAACTCCTCCACATGGGTGGAGTGGGCCTGAAAATGGGCTCTGGGTCCCACACAGGTTTGGTCTAGCTTCTTTGGAACTGTCACTGCTCCTTGACCTCTGAGTGCTGGCTAGAGCCCTGGTCCTTTCTTCAGAGATGGTACTTGAGAGGCACTGGCAGTATGAAGGAAGGTCTTCTCTTTCCAGTACCAACTCATTTCATACTCTTGGCTTGCCATCTGTTTTCCTTGCAAGACATAGTCCTGCTAGGCCTGGAGGCTGCCTCCATCTCACCATTAGAACAACAATCACACAGCCAAATATGGGAAATACATCCAAACAAAGGATTCACATAAATGCAGGAGCATACAGGATATAGCTATATCTCTCCTTGATGTGCAAATTAGACAGATCAATGATCTGGTATTCTCTGAATGCAGATGAAGATCACATTTCTGCTGCTAGACACTTGAAGAATGGACTTCCAGTGTGGCATACACTGTTCCAAGAGATTTATACAAGGTATGATCCCTGTTACATGAGGAACTATCCAACAGCTATAGGACCTGGGATCGTGGGGATTACTGAACTCTGTTCCAAAGAAGGCCTGTTCTGTTTCTTCACAGTAGGAAGATCAGGGTAATGAAACTGATTTCCTAAGGATACCTAAGTGGTGGTGTGTGTGTGTGTGTGTGTGTGTGTGTGTGTGTGTGTGTGTGTGTGTCTGTGTTTTTCTCTGAGTTTGTGTGTGTTGCTGTGTGTGTGTCTAGTGTGTATTTTTCTTTGTATTTGTATTTACGTGTGTTTGTCTCTCTATGTTTACGTGTGTGCCTGTAATACAAATTAAGAAAAAAGTGTCCATGAATTTAGAAGTAAGAGGAACACATGCAGGAGATCTGAGAATGAAAAGGGAACATGGGAGATAATGTAACTATAAATTAATCAGGACAAAATTTCAATTGGTAACATAGTTGCATATAAAAAAAAAATGCCATCATGGTAACTTTCTTGTGCTAAGAAATAAATGCAAGTCTTTAAATATGTTAAATCTTTTCTCCTTACTAAAAAGATACCAAGACACATTCATAGAAATGACAGTTAAAAATATCAGGGAATTAAAACGTTTAATAAGAAAGAAAACAACTGTAACAACTCTGTGATGCTGGTGATGTGCTCATGTACAAAATTTCCACAGTAAACTGTTCCCGCTGAATCACATTCTTTTATTACATTTGGATCAACTAACTATAAACAAAAGACAGAGGTTGATGTTAGTAAGAGTTTTGACTCATTTTACAAAGTTTATAGCATATATACATATAGTGGGGCAGGGGGAAATGAATAAACCATACAGCAAATCTTACTGATATTGTAATATAAGTCATATATTTGTGTAACTTTTATATTTAAAAGTAATGTAATATAGTATTTTTGTAGATGAACAGATAAACCTACACCATTTTATAATGTATCTTAAGATATGAATACCAGCATTAGTTTTAAAACAAAAGTTATCTAGTGAAAAGATCCTATTTCAATTTTATTAAAACACATAGAACACACACACACACACACACACACACACACACACACACACACACACATTTCCACACAAAACTACAGCAACAACAATAGTCAGAATGATCACTATCATTTGGAATGAGGAGCAGGGGCAGGAAGATAAGGTTCCCTGTTATACAGTAATTTTTGGACTTCCTGTTTTTAAACTATTCTTTGTGTGGTCTTTAGCATATGTCTCTATTACATTGTTCTACAAGCATTCATTAATTTATGTTTTTCTAAAATGCTTTGCATGCATACTAAAAATAAAGCAACATGAATATTTAGGAACACAGGAGAAGAAAACAATAATTTTCAACTTTAGGAAATAATATTAACCATTCCCCATTCATATGTATCCATACTACCTTCTTTGTTCCAGTCTCCATTTGTCTTTTCCAATTTCTTATTTATTCTGTTCTGTTCTATGTTTCTTTATCCAATTCTCCCTCACATTTTGTCCTGTCTAAAACTGACTATATACAAATGATGTCATTGCCTAGTTTTACCACATAGCTTCTGATGGTATCTAGCCATTTTTAAATAATCAGTAATACAAACAATGCTACAATATCAAATATTACAAAGATATCTTTAATGCTTGCATTCTTATTTCTCTATGATAAAAAGATTTATTGCTGCTAAGTGCAATGCCCAAATTCCTGGACACTTCATCGGCAATGTCTTCATTTTGTAAGCTTTATTGGGATTTATGCCAAATTGAAAAAGACCAGTTTGGTTGACTCTGAATTCCACTCGTATGCATTAGACCTGATGTTTCCACATGTCCCTTTCTATCTGATTTCATTCTTTATAGAAATGAAGTCAAGTTTCATAATTTCTACTAAAAAAACATGGGATCATAGTATGTTATCTGTACGCCCAATTACATGTCTACCACATGTATTTGTAATTATCCTTTATTCTATTTTCCTAGTGTTATACTATGCAACATTACATCAATGCACAATAAAGTGGTATACAGATATGGGCTTAAACCAGAACATTTCTGATGTCACTAGTTTATAGATGCATCCATTATTACCTTCTAATAGTTACTTGTGAATGATGCTTGCTTCATAACTACATTGAAATGTCTGAGAAAAGTCACATTATACAAATCTCATTCATTAAAAAAAATAATTTTAAACATAGTATATGTACGGCATTCAATACCATTATGGCACTTCCTAGCAAAAATATTTTAGCATATTCTCCTCCTTGGATTTACTGTGACCTCATCTTGCATTAAGCCATTTCCCCTCCTTGTTTCCTTTCTGCCCTCAAGTCACAATGATTTTGTTTGTCCCCCTGCCAGCCATCTTCTACAGCAACCAATTTTACACTCAGAGTCTAGTTTTTTTTTTTTTTTTTAATGTGTTGCACTGTTTGTTACTGTGGTTAGAGAAACAATAAACATTACGTGATGTAGGACATGGGGTCCTTTGGGTGTATGCCCAGGATTGGTATAACTGGGGCATACATTAGCTCTATTTTTAATTTCTAAGAGATCTCTCTATTGAGTTTCATACTGTTTGTACTAGTTTGCACTCCTACCGTCAGTGAAAAAGGGTTCCTCTTTTCCCACCTCCTTGTGGGCATTTGCTGTCATTTGATTTCCTGATTGCAGCCATTATGACTGGTGTGAGGAGGAATCTCATTAATGTCCATTTCCCTAAAGGATAAGGATGTGGAGTTCTCTTTACAAACACTTATAATTGGCCATTCCTGTTTCTTCTTTGGAAAATAATTTGTTAATTTCACTACTCCATTTGTTAATTGGAAGTTTGTGTGATAAATTTTGGCATTTTTTTCTCAATACTGGATAATAGCTCCCAAAGGCAAAGATTTTCTTCTATGCTGGTGGCTATATGCTTGCTCTGCTGAGAGTTTCTTTTGCTGTGCAGAAAATTCTAAATATTATTGTAAATCTAATCATCCTTCCACAGCATCTACTCAATACTCTTCACAGTTTCTGCTTTATTTAACTCTCAAAAACCTGAGGGAGACTATTATTGTCTCTGTTGATTTTAGAAGTGTTGTATCTATTCATGATTACAGACACAGGCAAAAGTTATTGCAGAAGTCAGATGGCTCCAAAACTCATGGATTCTTCAATCTCATATATTTGTTTAAGAAGGTTCTGGCATTATGTCACTAAATATTTCCTTAATGAAGATTCTGTTTTTAACAACTATTGTAATTCTAATAGTACAGAGGATAGTAAACTCTTAATTACAAAAAGGAGAGAGGCCAGAATGCTGGTACTACCCCAAAAGCAGAGCAAACAATCTAGCTTTTTTTCCATTCTCCTGACATCACCCCACCACAGCCACCACTCCTCACACATTGGAAAAAGTATCACCAATGGAAGTTAATCACCAATCAGTCACTAATAAAAGACTTTTAAAATTCACCGACTGCTCAATGGTGAAAACTTAGTGGTTTCTACATGCCAATCCATGGGCTGGGTGGATTAGTTATCTCGGTAAATACACAAAATCGCATGTGACTCCAAAGATATAATCAAATTATTTCTTATTACACACATTTTAAAAGTATAAACTAAACTATGAAAAGTCTCCCAAGTTTTTGATGTTTAGGACTATCTGAGAATCACTGCTCTCAAAGAATTTGGGGCTTTATGGGATTGTGACAATAATTGAACAGTTCCAAAGCCTACATGTAGATCTTGAATGAAAGAATAAGACTGCTGTCAATGACTCAGTGCTGGGTTTCATTAACAAATGCTTGTGACTACACAAGTCCTAGAGCAGCAGAGTAGTCCAAGTCAGAATAAATCTGCCATTTTTCATAAGACCAGTTACAAGCTCAAGCACACTTCCAAAGTAAATTATAAAACATTCATCAAGGTAAGGAATTACAAATCCTTAGAATAAATCAAGTTCCTAATAACTGAAGACTCCCCCATCCTCCTACATGTTTATGTTTCTCCATCAGAATCAATTCTAATTCATCGAGGTGACCAAAAACCCTCATGACAATGTTTGTGAATGAGGATTCAAAAGGGTGAGGGTGTTGGGCATCTCAGGAAGTGCTGATCTTTGCCAGTTGGAAGAAAGTATCAGGCAAACTCTTAAGCAGAATCAAACTGATATATTTAAGGACTACAAGGAGGATGCTTATTCTGAGAACAGTGAGGCTGAGTATGTGAGAATAGTCAAGATGGTCACAGGGTCCTATTGTGCAGAACAAAACAACACTGCAGTAAGGTGGTCTGCTGAAGTTTAAAGGCACAAAATGCTCTCCTGCTGATGATTATTGTGTAAAGAACAGACTCGAAGGAAGGAATGATTAATTAGTCCATATGAAAAAGCAGGTACTAATGGGTGATGAGGAGTGGTGTGTAGTGAGATAGTTACTAAAAGGGGAGTGGTGTGTTTCCCATGACCTTTGAAGACCCAGAGAAAAGGAAAATGTTTAGATTAGAAGACAGGTATGAGGAAAAGAGGAATCAAGGTAGGTGGAGAGAGCCAAGAAAGCCACACTTTGAAAAGATACAGATTTACTTTAGACATTGGTGAATGTCAGCATTCTATCACAAAGTGAAAGAAATCCAGTGCAATGATCTACCTTACACTTCTAATGTACTGGCCATATCAAAGTAGTGAAGACTAGGCAAAACTTACACAACAAACATGCACCACTGTCTGATTTAGTCCTGCAGAATAGCATCCTTCTGAAAATATAAGCAAAATTCCTATGGTAAATGTCTTTGAATGACATCATTTCACATATCTAAAAGTCACAGAATGATCTCCTGTTTCCTTTTATGCCTCTGATGAAGGTATATTTTACCGTTAAAATAATCACTCTGGATATACTGATACATGGCAGACAGGGCACAGATGGATACCTTGGTTGTGCTGACAGTTCGGAGATTGTCAGAATGCTTCCCTGAAGACAGGGGCTCTCTATTCCATAATGCAGTTCTGGATTTTTCAACGACTGCTGTAAGGAGTTCCTGGGGCTCTAAAAGCCCTGAGCTGGATTTTCATGTTCTTTACTTTCTTCACTCTCTGGCAGAGAAGACACCTCGATCTCTTGACTGATGTCTGTGTCACAGGAACAGAATCAAAGGCACACTTTACTCCAAATTTCTTTGTTACAAAGCAGACCTACGTGTGTATACAGAAAATACTTGTTATTCTTTACATACATGCATTTATTATGACATTTTATTCTCATTAGTAAGAAATCCAGAGTGACTCAAGACCACATTTTCTATCATTAGTGGTTATAGAATCACTAAATATAACAAATTTGCATCATTAACTTCAAACAATTTAGAACCTAAAATATGAGAAACGTTAAGGACAAAAGATGAGGAGTCAGGATTTTCACTTTAACGAGGAGAAAACTGAACAAAAGATGACCATGAAATTGCAAGTTTATAAAATTGGCAAAATTATAAAATTAAGCAAAACACATTTGTAAACATTTGATATACAAGTACTCTAATGTGTTCCACACTTAAAATTTACTAGTGTTCTGTAAAGCAGTCTGAGAGCCAACCGACAATAACTCTGCTTTCTCTCCTACCACATTTTCTTCTGCAAGCTGAAATTTCACATCATGTGTTTGCTGTCTGTGAACCTATTTTAAACAGAAAAACAATGACATACATATACAATCTGGAAATTTGAAATCTATATTAAAAGAAAGAACTTTGCATCAAGTTTGTTTCTTAATCCCCCTCAATTGTGCTGCCCTGAATCAAACACTTTATTTCCTTTTTTACAAGTGACTCACTCTGGTACTCATGAGAATGAAATTGTATTAGCAATGCTCTTATTTTCCATAGGAACTCTCACTTTACCGGAAAAAAAAAATGTTTCACAGAAACAATTGAAACATGGAAGAAAAATGCTGATGTATTGCTGTCCTGAACTGATAGTCCAGGACTTGGCATGGTCTGCAGTCACGACTGTGGTAGAATATTACTTCAAGGTGTTTTAATTTTGTTTGTGCTGCATTTGTTTAACTCTGAGAAGCAGTATTACTGTGCCTGTCTAAAACACCTGGTGGTCCTAATAAAGAGCTGAATGGTCAACAGGGAAGCAGAAGCAAGGAAAGAAGGGCATGGCAGGCAGATCATATAGAGAAGGAGAACAGAGGACTTGGAGCCGCAAGAGGACAAGGAGAGGAGGACCTCAGGGCCCACTGACCCAGTGGCCCAGCCATCCATACCCCAGCCGCCCAGCAACCAGACACAGAGGAAAAAGGAAAGTGAAGTATGCAGAAGTAAGAAAGATAAAAGCACAGAGAGAAAAGGTAGACGGATTAGAAAAATCCCTAGATAAGGTCAGGCCCTCAGAAGTAACAATAAGCCTGAGTCTTTGATTTATTTTGGAACAGTATGTTGGGCTGTGCCAAAAGCCAAAGAAGTAAACAATCAAAAATATAGCATGCACAAATCAAAGGCTGTTTTTAAAGGTCTCATTAATCAATGTGCAGAAGACAGTTTAGAGAACAGTGTTGAGATGTCTGTCTTTTGAAGGGGTACTTAGAAGCTTTTCTCTTGGCAATAATTCAGAAACCCAATAAAGAGCTCTCTGTGCTAATAGAGACATCCCCTACTGTTAACTGGTGTCACCATTGCAACACAGATAACACTGGTCTAGTCTGTGTGAACACTTGTTGAGTTGCCTATTTGCTACTTGACAGAAAACTTTGGAATTCTAGGCGTAAGTGAATGCTGTTGGTACATAATGTGAACATGTTATTGCACTTGTACTGGAAGAACTAAAGTGTGTCAGGTGACTCTACTGGAAGAGGGCATAGTCATCTGTTTCCCTTGAGACTTTGGCCATGAACCCTTTCAAGTCCTTCCAAGGCTGACTTTCCCTGTGTGCTCTTGCTTTGCTGGGTCCTACTCCTATATACAACTACAAATTTTGAAATTTACCTGAGCATTTTAAAAGAACAGAATGACAGAAACTATCTCAAATAAATGAAGGTTTCTGTTGCCATGTTTTTCTACAAGTTGAAATTTAGAGTAGAAAATTGGAAATTCAACAATGTGTGCTTTATTTCTGTGACATGGCTACTGAGTAATAGTACATTGTAGATATCATCTTACCTGATTTTTAAGAACACTTTATAAAATAACTATATTAGAAGAAAACTGACACAGGTGATACTATGTGATAATAAGTTATGTGCTGACAATGAAGTATCTTTTTAAAATATTCCTTAAGCATATTACATGTAACAGGCCGAAGGTATAGCTCAGTGATAGACTACTGTCCTACAGAGTGCCTTTGTTAATACTCCAGTAAATAAACTAAGGAAGGCATCTATACAGTTAAATACAATTTTATCATTTGCTCAATATTTGATGTTCATGTACACTTCATCATGACTTATTAAACCATCTCAGAGAGTCACATATTGTTCACTTTCTGGAAAATTATTCAGGTACTAATATAAATGCTCAAAGAGAAACATAAAAATGGCTACTGTTATGTTTCTATTAGCCTTTTCTATGTTCACATACTTTAGAAAGTCATGACTGACAAAACATCAGATAATAAAGAAAAATGCAAATAATGTATTTACTACCCCACATCCCTTACTTAACCCTGTCTGTAATGTCAGAAACTAGTTGTGTTCATCTGTTACTTAGAAGGTTTTGAATCATGTCTTGAATCTCTGGACGACAAAAATATTACAATCATTTAACTTCATGGAATAAGTTTAACATTGTTAAAAACTATGATTTACCTAATGACAACCTTAGAAAACCATAGGGTAGTATCAAAACCTATATATCTAGTAATTTAAAAATTTAAAATTTTTACTGTGAAATAAGTGTTATAACATTAACTTGAAATCTTCATCCAAAGATAATTTCTGTAGCTACTTATTGGTGGGTTGCTCATTACCTATACAAATATGCAGGGAACATACATCTTTGAAGGAACACTAAGTAATTCAAGATGCAAATTTTTAAGAACAAAAATCCTAACCACAAACGAAGAAAGTTTTCTGTTTCTTTGTTTAACCATGAGTGGCCTGGTATTGCTGTGCAGAGTCAATGGCCGAGGACTCACTAGATCGACCTGCCTCTGCCACTGAGCATGCAGACCATACCTGCCAAAGGACATTTCTTAAAGTAGCTCACTCCTCAATGCCTTTGCTGTTCAATTTTAAAACATGCAATTCCTCTTTAAATTTAATTTAAACTCAGAAAACTCTGTAATTTTTGAAGAGTTTAAAAGGATCTACAGAACCATCAACAGAAAGAAGTAAAATGAAGAAATAGTTGGGAATAGAGAAACAGCAGAAAGAAACAAGGAAAGTTAGAATAGTTCAATTATCTGCATAATATCATTGTTAAACTATAAAGAATACACTAAAAGTGTACACTAAATATCAATTTCAATGCCTGAGGATAAGATCTAAGTAGAAAATTTATCAAAATAAGTAGTGATTAAAGCAAAGTTTATGCAAAGTGAATACTGTTTATTGGGGTGGTAAGCTGTTTACCTTCAACTTGATATCTGTATTCTTGGAATGTCAGCCTCAGAATTATATTGTGCACACCAGAATTCTCTTTCTCATCTATTTTATTTCCGTATTTTAAAGGACAACAATGTTCATCAAAAAATGCATGCACAGTCTGTTAAAAATTTGAATTTTTAATTAAATTTTTATTTCTTCTAAATACTATTGAAACATTATTAATCTAAAGGCAGGGGTCAACAGAGTCTGAATGGAAGCTTAATTTCCTCTTCCCCCACATATGAAATCTATCTGCAGAAAAAATAATGGTTCTCTTTGACATGGTATAATACTCTCATCAGGGAGAGTTTGATAATCTTAATTACACAAAATGATGACTTTCTTTCTTATTTCCTTTTAATGTTGAAATATATAATGAAATATAAGTGTTTACCGGCTAGCATGGCTCCTACTTTCTACCTTGAAAATATCTCTTGACTATATCAACTATCCTGAAACAAAGAGCACATGGGGAGAACTTCAAAACTGACATCTAGAGAGGTCTGCCACACATCTCTGAAAATGATACTCTGTCAAGGGAGAGATTATACTAGTGTCCTTTCTATAATAGTCAAGCATGATTTCTGTGTCCTATCCATAAACACAGCTAAAAATATCCAGCACAGTATTCTGCAGAGCAACTCATAACCCTACTATCATTTAAAATACCATTTCATGTTCCATGACTTTATTAGTCATCCAAGTTATTTTTACCTTTGTATCTCACATAACTGGAAATAACCATCAATGATTTAAAAGATTTTAAAGCCAACTGTTTATTGCTACTATTTCTTATACTAACGCACACTGTGGGTTAGTGATCGAACATATTAACTCTTCAGCAGAGCCACAAAGGTAGTCCCTGGGTCTTTTCCCTACTAGTTTCTGAGTGATCTACACA
Source organism: Phodopus roborovskii (assembly GCF_943737965.1). Taxonomy (NCBI): domain Eukaryota; kingdom Metazoa; phylum Chordata; class Mammalia; order Rodentia; family Cricetidae; genus Phodopus; species Phodopus roborovskii. The sequence continues at coordinate 97,703 of NW_026125866.1, forward strand.
CCAACACAACAAATACATCCATATACTTATCCATTAAATACATCATTGCAAACCTCAAATAAAACTTCCGGAAATGGGTCTTATCCACACCAACTCCGGTAAAGTCTGTGTGACATGGTGAAAACCACGTTCCCAGGCCAGAGGCATATGTTCCAAGGAACCTGGTCTTCCAGAGGACCCTGGCAGCCTGCCTCTGCCAGATGTTCCACTGCGCTGATCAAATTCTGTGGATTTGGGTTCTGAACCTTTTCTTTCTTGATTATAGCTATAGTTAGTACAACCAACGGGTCCTGGCCAAGTCTTGGTGGATAGCGGATAGTGAAAGGATAAAATTTCAGAAACTAGTAGGAAAAGACACAGGGAGATCACCAGGAACTTGGAAGAGCAGCCTCGTAATTCCTACTACTATGGCTTATGGTAGAAAGCATTAGTTACTTAGAGGACAATAGTGGGCGTCTTCAGTAAACAGGGAAACTCCACAAATATTCAAGACTACAACCCCTCCTATGCCATATACAGGAGTATACAATGATCCGGGAAATAGACTGCTAAATGTAGATGGTCTTTATGGTGATATTAGCTAGGGAAGGCATCCTCCTTCATTATAGAACAAAACAAATAGTTTAACAAGGCATTGGCAAAAATTATATGCTCACCTCAACCAAAGATGAATAGAAGGGACGTTACAAGAGAGGAAAGGAGGGTGGGGGAAATGGGATTGACATATAAAACAAGCTTATTTCAAATTTAAATAAAAAACTTAAAAAAGAAAAAGCCAAATTGTCCTGACTGTCCATAAATATATTAAACTTTGTAAACTTTTGAATTTTTGCAAGGGAGTCCTCTCAGCAGGATTCTAAGAATAAATTGGCCTCAGGTCTGAGGCTATTAACCACTGTCTGGAGGACACATGGTTCTCAGAGAGTACTTCCTGCTCTCTTCTTTTATTTCAAGGTAAGTTGTTAACATGTAACCGCTTATCAGAAGTAACTATGTATAACCTGGCATGGGGTCAAATCTTAGTTCCTAAATCATGTGTATATATCTGAAGTAAACTTTCAATAGATTCAAATTTCATCTCTGTGTGTTCTGTCTGTCTGTCATTGGCCGAATCTTTAATGAACTGAGAACTGGAGCCCTCATTCTCCCATGGTGGTGACCACTAACTGGGTCAGTCTGTGGCAAGTCCTCACTTTTTTGGCACAGAGACATAGTTCAGTGGTAGGGTAACTTGGCTAGTATTTCCAGGCCCTGGGTTTCAGTCCTAGTGCCTAATGAATAAATAAATAAATCTATTAATTAAAACAAAATATTTAAACATGTACTCATTTCTCTTCTCCTCTTTTCAGAAAACGTGATGATTACTCAATAAGACACTTTATTACCTCCCAAGAACAATAAACTGTCACTAGAAAACACTGGACAGTCTATCTGAAGAACACACCAAGACAAACAATACACGGCATACAAATACAAGTAAAAAATATTATCAGATTAAATAACCAAAAAAGACTTGAAGTGAAAACTTAGCTTCCTTTGTATGTGATCCTTCAAATCTGACATTTTTCAGCAGAGCAATTCTATTGGAAACTTTAGAAGTACCCGTTCCTAATGGGAAATACCTATATGCATGAAAGGAAATATCTAGTAACACAACAGAAAACATCAAACTAAATGGAGGGAAACTCAATGCAATTCCACTGAAATGAGGAGCAAGACTAGGTTGTGCATTCTTTACATGTGTATTCAACATAGTACTCAAACTTCTAAATACACCAAGAAGACAAAAAAAAAAAAAAAAAAAAAAAAAAAAAAAAAAAAAGATCAAAGGCACACAAATTGGAAAAGTAGAAAAGTGAATCACTCACTAATTGCCAATGACATGATAATATACATAAGTGATGCCAAAAATTCTTAGAGAGAGCTCCTACAACTGGTAAACACCTTCAGTAATGTAGCAGAAAATAAGATTAACTAAAAAAATTCTGTAGCCCTTCTATGTACAGATGAAAAAGAGACTGAGAAGGAAATCAGAGAAAAATCACCCTTCAAAATAGCCACAAATAACATAAAATATCTTGGGATAACTCTAACCAAACAAGCAAAAGATAGGTATGACTAGAACTTCAAGTCTTGAAAGGAAGAAATTACAGAAGATATCAGAAAATGGAAAGATCTCCCTTGAACTTGAACAGGCAGGGTCAACACAATGAAAATGGAAATACTACCAAAAATAACCTACAGATTCAAAGCAATCTTCATCGAATCCCTGCAAAATTCTTCACAGAACTTGATTGGATAATACCCAACTTCATATGGGAAAAACAAAAACCCAGGATAGCCAAAGCAATCCTGTACAATAAAGGATCTTCTGTGGGCATCACAATCCGACTTCCAGCTCTACTATAGAGCTATAGGGATGAAAACAGCTTGGCATTGGCATAAAAATTGACAGTTGGACCAATGGAATCCAATCCAAGAACCCAATATCCACCCACATACCTATGAACACATAAATTTGACAAAGAAGCTAAAAATATAAAATGGAAGAAGGAAAAACATATGCAACAGATAGTGCTGGTATACCTAGCAATGAACATGTGGAAGAATTCAAATAGATCAATATCCATTGCCATGCACAAAACTCAAGTCCAAATGGATCAATGACCTTGATATCAATCCATCCATACTGAACCTCATAGAAGAGAAACATTCATTTGAATGCATAGGCACAGGAAATCACTTCCTATATAGACCACGAGTACCACAAACAAGCAGGACCTTCTGAAACTGAGAAGCTTCTGTAAAACAAGAACACAATAAGACAAAACAGCTCCCTACAGAATGGGAAAAATCTTCACCAACCTCTCATCTGACAAAGGGCTGATCTCCAAACTATACAAAAATCTTAAGAAACTAAAAATTGAACTACCAAATAATCCTATTAAAAAATAGGGTAGAGATCTAATCAGAGATTTCTCAACAAAACAATCTCAAATGCCAAAAAGAAAAAAAAAAAAAAAAAAAAAAAAGGAACTGCTCAACATCCTTAGTCATCAGGGAATTGCAAAATCAAAATCCCTCTGAGATTCCATTTTACACAGATCAGAATGTCCAAGATCAAAATCACCAACGATTGCAGCAGTTATTGTGGCTCAGTTTTAATTTGTAACTCCTGAATTTCTTGTTTAAGTGTATGCTTTTACTTTTTTACCAGTTTGAGGATATCAATTTCTTTTTTAAGCTCATTAATCTGAAGAGTCATTTGTTCGGATTTCAAATCAATGTGTGACAGCTGTAAATCTCTTACCTCAGAAATTTCTAATGTTAGTTGAATCTGTTTACTTATCAAATTGTCGTTTTCACACTGCATCTTTTCCATCTTCTTACTGATTTCAATTTCTAAATCATCTATCTGATGCTTGTCGTGAATGTTCAGATTATCTTTAAGTTTTTCAATATTTATTTGAAATTCAAGTTCTAGATATTCTTTTAACTTGAAAAGTTCTGCTTCATGACTGGAGAGGACTTCGCTTCGCAACTGCTCCAGTCTGATTTTTTGGGAATTTGACATCCTGTTTACTATCCCATTTCCAGTTTCATTTCACAATTTCTAATTTCTGATTCATGTTAAACTCAAGATCCTTCTGGTTTCCATACATAGCAGCGACCTCGGCTTTCAATTCTTCCACTGTCTGGTGGCATTTACGTGAATTATTTAATTTCCTTTCCTGCTGTTCTATTTTTTCTCGATCTCTATCAATCTGTTCTCTTAAAATGTTGACTTCTTCTTAAAGATCATTAAACTGACACTGAAGTGCAGGTTTTTCTCTCTGAACTACACAGAGTTCTTTGCTGAGGTTCTCCTTTTGAGAAAGGGTATCTCGCAATTTTATATTCTGTCCATTTAATATCACATTCCATAACTCACTTTCCTTTTTATACTCTTTATACATACATATTGCACCTACCAACCGTAGTATGTGCATATGTTATTAAAATAGACTCTGTCACTTTTATGGCGGGATTTAAGACTATCTGAGATTTCTGTTGTTGCATTAATTCTTCTTTCATGTGCATGATTTCTCTTCCATACATTTAATGTAGCTCCACTTGAGGTGATCTTATTTCATCTCTGTTTCTCTCTGGGTGTGCTCTTCTCTATGCCCTTGTCAGTTACATTAACTTGGTAACATCTCTTCTGAAGGTCTTCACCTGTCTCCTTGACGTGTTTAATTCCTAAAACATATGCTTTCTCTTTTTCTTTATAACTGGTTAGCTCCAGTTTTAAGCTTTGGGTCTCTTGGTCCTTTTCTGTAAGCTGTTCTTTTAAGTTTCCCACTAACTTCTCAGCAGTTTCTAACTGCCTATACAGAGTACCATTCTTCTTCTCTTTTTCAGCCTTTCTTTCCTGCACCACCTCAATGATGGCCTGCTTTTCTTGTATTTTAAAAGCATTTACTAATTTTTTAACCTCCTTCCTCAAGGGGGAAAAAAAAAGGAAATTAAAACTATTTCTGGTAACCTTGTTGCTTAACTTACCAAAAGACTTAACAAAAGACAGATGAAGGTCCCATTTTTACATCATTCTAAAAAAGTTGCTATTGTGCCCACCCCTCAATCATTTCCATTATAAGACACTTGATGGGGGGATGTCATTCTTTAAATATGTTCCTCATACTGGTGTAAGACCCTCAGAATGAGGAGTCTCCCAGTTTCTGTTGGTACCCCAAGAACTCAATGTCCAGTCCAGTTGCTGCAACATGCAAGAGGCTTTAATGAACAGGAAATGTTTGAGCCAATGGGCTCCTATAGCATGCATGCTATAGAGAATCTCCCCCCACCCCCCTTGGGCCCAGGTGTTTTTAAAGGCAAACCCACAAGCTTAGGGAGGGGGTGGGACCCTATGTCCATTGAGTAAGTGACCCTTGGAGGCCGGATTGTCTGCTATTAAGGTCAACAGACCTTAGGGCCTCAGGGTGTGCTAATTAATTTTGTCTGGGCAAATCGGAGTTGCAGCTATCTCTTTGTTTCCTAAGGACCCTATACACCACCTGCTGACTCACAGCAAAGGAGGGGCAGTGTGAATTCTTGTTATCTCAGGGCCTTGTGACAGGAAGTTAGCAAATTCCAAGGGACAGATATTGGTTTCCAGGTTAGTCCTTCATTAACATTACATTGTTTGTCTTTCACTGGTTAATAAATAAAGCACTTTTGACTAATAGGAAAGAAAGGCGGGACAAGGAGACAAGGAGGATTCCAGGAAGTTGTAGGGAGGAGTAAGCAAGGAGAGACTGGAGAACAGAGGTCCGGACCCACTCTCCCGTAAGATGAGACCACGTGGAAATACTTAGATTAATAGAAATGGGTTAATAATTAAGACAAAACTAGCTGGTAAGAAACTAGTACCTGACCAATAGCATTATATCTAATACAGAGTCTCTGCATGTTATTTGGGGCTTACGCAGCAGTGGGTCCCAGTGGCAGGGAAAAACCTTACTGCTAACATATGGTGCTGCAATGTGGCTAAGAAGAACTTCCATTTGAAACTTAACAGATGCTTTAAAAAGGGTTTTAGAAACAAAAGAACAGAGACAAGCAAGGCTTCTTCCTAACAACATTTTTCTGGGTTGGACTCTGTTTTGCATGAGTCAAGCAGAGATTTCCGAGGCTCCTTTAAGTGAGGTTTCCTGACTCAGCATAGGGGGGAGAAAAAAAAAAGCACGGCTTTAAAAAAGCACTGCTAAAAATTTATTGGTGTGCACCAGAGCTGGCAATGGAAGTGACCACGTCTCCAAGCCAGCAACATGCTGCTGAATGGCAGCATAGTCCAAGGCAGTGAGCACAGCTGTCAGTACTGGGGATAAAATAGCCATCTTGGATAAGACCTCGGTTAACACAGCTGTGACTTTCATTTTAGCAATGTTGTTGCTTACCAGATAAAAAGACTCGTGGACAGAAAAAGATAAAGATTTACAATACAGACAGATCCACATAAAAACAAAAAACAAAAACAAAAACAACACCCAAAAAAAAAAGCTAAAGGTTTACAGTGTGTTCTAAAATATATGTAGGCTTGGGAGAGAACAGGAAATTAAAATGGTTTTAAAAATACAGCAAGTAGCTGGGTATGGTGGCACATGCCTTTAATCTCAGCACTCGGGAGACAGATGCAAGCAGATCTCTGTGACTGGAAAATAAACCTGGTATGCAGAGAGAATTTCAGGACAGATAAAAGTTACACAGAAAAACACTGTCTCAAAAAACGAAAAAATAAAAAGTAAAAGAAACAAAGTAATTAAAAGGCCACATAAAAATGGAGAGAATCTGCATACTGTATGGCATTGTATTGTCTTTGTATCTTTTGACTGCTGAGAAAAATAACAACCACTGTTAAAGGAAATGCTGCTGGATGAATTCAGTTTATATATTTTAAAAATGCTTTGACTTCAAAATTTAAGTCTAAGGACAAGTTACTGGGGAAAAGGATTTCTATTTTTGTTTTCACAGAAAATGAAAAGCTATGGATTCCTTCCAGACTAATGTGGTTTGAGCAAGCCAGACCCCCCGAAACAGATTACCAGGTGATCCTACATTCAAAACAGCTGGACATAGCAGCCTTGCAGACTACAGCCTAGATTTCTGCATCTTCTTAGAATCCCCCATGACAGCGACCCTTATCAGCAGGAAGCAGTTTGGAAAGAACGACGCTCAAATTCCCAAATATTGTTTGTAAATGTTTGTTTTCATTTAAATGGACTTGGTTGTAAATGCTTAATGATTACAACCAATATCTTTTTAAAGGTAAAAAGGGGATTATGGAATAGATATGAATACTTTGTTTTGGAATGGATTTTCATTTATTGATACAATTTAAGGTCAATTTTGTGATATGTATAATTCTCCTCTTGTTTAGATATTGTGTTTATATAGCTCATTTAGAAATGTAATATATAATGTAGTACAGATTATAGATATTACCCATGATAGTCAAAGCTTAGAGTTAGTTAGATATCAAGATATACAGAGATGTATTGAGATGAATAGGCTTTCTTCAAACCTTTCAAAGACCTACAGTATATGGCATTTAAAATGGTGTAGGGTTTTTCTTGACAGTGAGACATATAGGCTGGCAACACCACCTGCAACAAAAAGGAAGATGGACATTGAAGAAACTCGTTATGAAGTTTACTTCCAATATGGCAAGACTAGCCATTTGGACAAGATACTGCTCTTGTCTGGACTGTTTTACTTTATGCTATATAAACTGGACATGCAGGACCCATAGAAAAGTGCTGATTCAAGATGGACATTGCTACAGAGTCCCTGCTTCATGGAAGGGTCTGCCAGACAATCCGCAGGACACAGAGAAAAATGAATGACAAAACGCCAATACAAGAAGACAGTTTAAAGTTTCCTCCTTTGCTGAAGAGTCTGCCAGACCCACTATGGCCTAGGGGTTAAGATGGAAGATTACAGAAAAACTTCAGGTGACTGACCAGGCAAGATGTCTCTGTCATCTCTAGAGTTTATATATTATCCTTCTGAGGTCTTTGAAGGAGTTGAAGACAGATACTTATAGATATAGTTTACCTTAGTTAAGCTTAAAGATAAGTTACATATAGGACTTTAGACTCACAAATATAGGATAAATGATAGAATAGTTTCTTTTAATTTTGCTAAATGTTAATGGACTAAATAGTGCTAACAGTGATTCCTATTTGATAACTGTTATGTGATATATTTTGCTATGTTAAGGTTAAAACCCTTCTTTTTATTTAGACAGAAAAGAGGAGATGATGGGAGATGCCATTATGTATATATGTTTCTCATACTGCTTAATGAATAAAGCACTGTTGGCAATAGGAAAGGAAGATAGGTAGGACTAGGAGACAAGGAGGAAAGAGGAAGTAGTAAGGAGGAGTCAAGATGGAGAGTCTGGAGAGAACAGAACCGCCATTCCTCTGCTCTCTGTATGACCACGTGGAAATACATAGAAATGGGTTAATACTAAAGACAGAGCTAGTCGAAAAGAAACAAGTAACTGGCCAACAGCATAATATCAAATACAGAGTCTCTGTGTGTTATTTGGGGCTGGCGTGGCAGCTGGAAAAGACTGGCGGTGAGAGGAAAAACCTTACTCCTTACAATACAACATTGAATACATTTGGTTATTTTATCTATGATACAGCAGGTTATTCTAACTACATAACAAAGAAAATGTTCTTAAATTTGAAAACAAAAACATAAACAGGATTCCTAAAAACTAAACCATATGTGGAAACTAAGATCATCCATACCATATATAAATACAACATTTTTTGAAACAGTGGGTGGGTCCTCTTCCTGAGTCCTAGAAAATGATATATCAGGAATCCTACCACGCATCTTCTAATATCCCACTCCTCTTTACTCAGGGGCTCACTTTCATATCCTGTTTTTTTTTTTTTTTTTTTTTAATCCTTCAACCCAATCTGGTCAACACACTCCCAAAAGTCCATTCTATTCCACTATTTTTCTCCTCCTCCATATATGTCCTCATTATATTTCTAGAAATCATTCATTGCTGACAGTATCTTCCACAAGTTTAGAACAGCCTGAACAAAACAATTTTGTTAATATAACTAGTAGCCCTTTGAGATATTGAAATTTTAAAACTCTAATGAAAATCTTAATAAAATGTGTTTAATATAATAGATAAACCTGAGTAAAATATTTTGAAAGTCATTGCTTTTGAAGAAAGGGGGAGATATTCTTCTCTCCACTACTCTAACCCTCCCAACCCCAGAAACACTAGTATTGACTCTTAACTGCCATACTTATGTGGGCTAGTCCAATCTAGTCCTAGAGAAAGTTCAGACAGCTGAGTCTTTTACTTAGTTATGTTCTCTTTATACCACTTCAATATGTTCATGTGGGAGCAGGTAAACATATAATAACAAATACCCATACCCAAAGCAGATACATTGAAAGATATTTTCTTTTAATGACCAGGTCTCACCTACAGTCCATGTTGGGATTAAGCCCAAATTGTCTGCATCCACCTCCCAAATGCTGGGATCACAGGCATGAGCCACCACAGTTGGCTGAGTTCTGAAGTCAACAATTTCCAACTCAAAGCTCTTGGGCTAGAAAACCAAGCCTTACTAAGAATTTCTTTTGATGAAACAGTGATATTTGCTTGTATCTCTTCAAATCATATCACAATATGCTAAGCCAATGCTGACTCCATTTCTTTGTAAAGGAAAACCAGTTTAAACTTTGTGGAGCATTTCTAACAATTAGAAAACAAAGCGCCCTTGCCTTAAACAGTTTACAAAATTTCTTTTTAAATATAACAAAATGATTGGAGATGTCATTCTGTAAATATGTGTATCTTATTGGTTAATAAATAAAGTCTTGTTGGCCAATAGGAAAGCAAGATTGGCAGGACTAGGTGACAAGGAGAATTCTAGGAGATGTAGTAAGGAGACTCAAGATATAAAGACTTGATAAAAAAAAGTTCAGGACTCTCTCTCCACTAAGAAAATACCACTTGGAAACACTTAGATTGATAGAAATAGGTTAATATTTAAGACAGAGGTAGCCAATAAGAAACACCAGTAACTTGCCAACAGATTTATATCAAATACAGCATCTCCTTGTGTTATTTTCTGGCTGATATGGCTCTGGGACCAGGTTGGCAGGGAAAACTGCTCATAACAAAATGGCATATCTGAGGTGGATAGGTAGAACTTCCACTTAACACTTAACAAAAGCGTAAGAAAGGATTTGACAAACAAAATAACAGAAAAATGAAAGTCTTCTTGGTAGCATCATTTTAATCAGGCATACTCTGTTTTACTAGAGACAAGCAGAGATTTGCGTGGATCCTTTAAGGGAGATTTCTTGACTGGGCATAAGTGGCAAACACAGGTAACAACTGAATGGTTTATGTAGAGGCTGGCAATGGCAGTGAAAACATCTCCAAGCTAGCAGTATGATGCTAGATGGCACTTAGACCAAGGCAGTGAGCAAAGCTCTCACTGCTGGTGGTAAATGTATTCTTGCCATCTTGGATAAACAGTTGATTATCAACAGTTATGGCTTTCATTTTAGCAATGTTGTTGTTTAGCAGATAAAAGACTGTGGCCAGAAAAAGATAAAGAACCATCACCTGTGTTTTCCAATTAGCACAGGGACAAACCCTAAATGTTTTCACAGACTCCAAATATGCCTTTCACATCCTCCTGTCCCATGCTGCTATCTGGAAAGAATGGGGGGGGGACTGCTTACTACAAAAGGAGGATCCATAACTATCTCAGATTATATTATGGCCCTGTTAAAGGCCTCCCACCTCCCCAAAGCTATAGAGATTATTCACTGCTGGTCTCATCAGACTGACAGCTCCATTATCTCTAAGGGAAACAACTTAGCTGAGGAAGCAACTAAAGCTGCAGCCCTCAGAAGCCCACAATCACCACACCCACCACAGGGAATTCTTACACTACAACCCACAACCCACATCCTCACAGTCACCTTCTGATACTCAACAAATTCTGTCCTATTTACACAGGCTCTTTCATTCTTACAGCAAGGCTCTTTCTCATTTTGTCAAGGCTCACCTCCAGCCCACTCCTGAGGACTTGGATTTCTTAAAAACTATCACTGCCTCTTGTAAAACTTGTCAGATGTCATTTCCTAACTCCAGGTATCCTAGCTTCACTTTTCTTCCCAGGCCAGGGCCTCTCTCCCAGGGATTGATTGGCAACTTGACTTTATCCACATGCCTACAGTCAGACAGGTCAAATAAATCCTCGTATTAGTTGATACTTTCTCAAGTTGAGTGGAAACTTTCCAACTACTAGCAAAAAAGTTCAGACAGTCTCTGACACCCTTCCCAAGGAAATCATTCTAGGGTTTGGAATCCCAGCTTCTCTTCAGTCAGACAATGGTCCTGAGTTCACCTCTCAGATTTTGCAAATCTTATCTAAAGCTCTCACATCCCTTGGCATTTCCATATCCCCTATCACCCTCTGTCCTCAGGGAAGATGGAGTGTACTAATGGTTCCTTAAAAAGTGATCTTGTTAAAATGTCACAGGAACTTCACCTTGACTGGGTAAAGCTCTTGCCTCTGGCTCTATTCAGGCTTAGGTCCCTCCCCAAATGACCCCTTCTCATCTCACCCTTTGAATTTATGTACAGGAGGCCAGTTCTAACACCTGGTCTCTCACCCAAACTGTCACCTCTCCCTGACCACCTACTTACACCCTTACTTCATCATCTCCTTTCTCACCTATGGAACTTTACTGAGCACTCCCTGCCTCGACCTTGCCCCAACTTCTGTACATCCCCATTTAACATCTGGGACCAGGTCCTTCTCTCTCCCTCAGACCAATGCCCCTCACACCTTTCCCCTAAATGGCAGGGCCCCTTCAAGGAAATCCTTGTCACTCCAACAGCTGCAAATCTTGAGGGCCTTTCCCACCTCAAACCCTTTACTTCTCCCTCATATACAGCAACTACAACAGGACCCTGTTCCCTTAAGCTTCAGAAGACACCAAGATCAACTACACTGTCTCCTATTCTAGAAGATTGAGGATTTATTCCTATAAGCTCATCCTGCCAGATTGGAAGCCTCATGCTTTCCTTCCTGTCCTCAGGCTGACCTAAAACTTCTAATCTAACAAATTAGCTGTTGTTACAAGAATGACATCCAAAAGCCATGGATCTAGAGACACAAATCATCAAACACTTGTAACTCCTAAATAAAGGTAACATTTCTAACATGAATATCTACTAATGTGTCTAAGATGTTTTCACAAACCCAAAGGAGTCTTTGGGTTCCATGGAGCCTAATTGGATCCACTTAAACAGGTCAGATTCACTCCAGATAAATATTACTCAACTTCCTTCCTGGCCTAGGGACTCCCTTACCTTGTCCTGGGACTCCCTTGGGAGCCCCTCCCCCACCTTATAATTCTCCCATTAAGTATCAGGACCTAATGAAAAAACTGAACCTTGTCTTCTTCTCTGCTAACATCTTCCCAGGTCTCAAAGAGACACCAGAGCTCCATACTGTCAGGGTTGCAATGAAACAACCAGCTACCAGGACATGGCAGTGCCCCAGCATTCTTGGATCCCCAAAGATTATCTATGCCCCCAAGTCATCAGGAAGCAGTCTTGAGAACTCAAAGTCCTTATCCCCCTAACCTGCCATGCCCAACCCCCACCTTTTTAATAACAATAAAAGGTGGGAATGTTGGAAACCAGCAGCCTACTGACCCAGCCCCTGACAATGGGCAGGAAGCTCATGGCCATATCATCACTATGTCAGGCTGGGCAGGGGACTCAGTTACATATGCACAAGTCCCCCTTTTAAAGCAAGTGCCACACACACATACACACACACACACACACACACACACACACACACACACACCCTCTCTCCTGCTTTCAGTTGGCCACCAGCTACCCTTCTTTCTCTCCCCTCTCTCAATAAACTTCACGTGGGTGCTGAGTCGCCTGTTTGTGTTTCATAGGCAATATCTGCAGCAACAGAACAACAAAGACAGATTCAGATAAAGAAAAACCCCTAAAGATTTACAGTATTTTTAAAAATATACTTAGGCTAGGGAGAGAAAAAGAAACAGGATAAAGTGATTTAAAAAAAAAATAGAAAGAGAGTAGGTGTCTGTGATGGCACACAAATTTAATTTCAGCACTTGTGAGGCAGAGGCAAGCAGATCTCCACAGAGATGTGAACCTGGTATACAGAGTTAATTCCAGGACAGGTAAAAGTTACACAGGGAAACCTAGTCTCAAACATTGAAAAAAATAGAAGTAGAAGAAATAGAATAATAAAAAAGTCACATGCAGATAGAAAGCACACACAGTCTGGATACTGGATGCTATTGTGTTGTCTTTGTATTGTTTGACTGCTGAGGAAATAGCAAAAAATGCTAAAAGAAATGCTGCTGGATTAATCCAATTTATGTATGTTAAAAATGCTTTCACTTCCAAATTTAAGTCTAAGGATAGGTTAGTAGGGAAAAGAATTTCTGTTTTTGTTTCCACATAATGAAAAGCTGTGGATTCCGTCCAGATTAACATGGTTTGATCAAACAAGACACTCTGAAACAGTGTTCCCGGTGATCCAACATTCAAAACAGCTAGGAAAAGGCAGCCTTGCAGACTACAGCCAGGAGATCTGTGTCTTATTAGGATCCCCAGTACAGTGCCCCTTACCAGCAGGAAGCAGTTTGGAAGGAATGGAATTTGTTATAAATGGTTAATGATGACAACCAATCTCTTTTTAAAGGTAAAGAGGGGATTATGGTATAGAAATTAATACTTTCATTTGGAATGGATATTTGTTTATTGATACAAATTTAAGGTCAATTTCGTGATATGTATATTTCTCCCCTTGTTTAAGTATTGTGTTTATATAGCTCATTTAAAAATGTATAATTCAGTATAGATAATAGTCATCTACTTTGACTAATAGATAGTCAAAGCTTATAGTTAAGTTAGTTAGGTTTTCTCAGTATACAAATATATATATCAAATGGATCGGCATTCTTCAAACCTTTCGAAGACCCACAGAACATAGCATTTAAAATGGTTTAGAGTTTGTCTTAACAGTGAGGCACAACTGTTCCTGGCAACACTACCGGCATCAGAAATGAAGATGGACAACCAAGAATCTCTTTATGGAGTTTGCTTCTAATACATTTGGGAGACTTGAAGCTAGCGGTTTGCTGAAATGCTAGGCTAGATAATTTTAACAGTATCACGGGACAGTCCTTACCACAATCCCCTGTCACTCGTATACTGGCTGCAATCTCCCTGACAGTGATATTAGTCGCTATTAGGTACAATAGTTTACAGGATAGTAAACACACAAGACAGTGTGGAGAGCTATGGCCACCAGGGTCACAGCTGCCCATTACTGGCCACTAGGGCCCACACAAACAGCCTAAACACCTCAAAGGAAAGCAATAAAGCCAATGCAGCTTTCTGCACTGCCAAAACCACTTGAGCAGCCACCTCCACCCAGAAGGGCCACCAGTCTGAACATCCATGGGTATGACTGCAAAAGCTAAAAGCACGGTCCCAGCCAGATGCTCAAAGCCACTGCCTCCTTAGAAACTGCAATGTCTAGCAGATCCCTGAATGCAGATTCCAGCTAAGGCGCCAGCAGGACCACCTCCAACTGCAAAAATCAGATCTGCAGTGCAGACTTCTACAGCCACCACCAGCTCCCAGAGCTCACTCCCTTTCCACCTCAAGCGCCCCCAAGCCTGCTCCCTTGTCTCTAACACAGACCGAGAAACCCCGGGGTGCATGTACCATGCCAGAGGGCAGCTAGACCATGTGACCTACTGCAAGGCAGAAAGGTAGACCAGGCTGCGAGCCGCCCGACTTCAGCAAGCCTAGAACACCATCCCTGCCACCGCTTCGCTCTGCCTCCGAAGCTGGAGGCCTCCTTCTCACAAAAGACAGAACCCGAGAAGCTGGCAGGTGGGCTTTGGGTCTTGGGGTCGCTACATGTCCTGCCTGGCACCTCCAACACTACCGCGCGCCGCCTGCTGGTCACGGACAGGACGGGGCCTCCTGAGACCACGACCCAGAAGGTGTGGATCCTTGCAAGACAGAGGGGACCTGAGGATGTGGCCTTTGCCTATGGCACTGGGGCAATGGGTAGAAAGTGATTGCTGCAGACACAGCCACGCCCTGAGAACCGCAAGCCACAAGGAAGGACCTATGTGTCCCAGGAGGGGGCACAGCAGGATGTGGTAGAGGGATCTTTGACCAGCATGGTGGGTGGCGGGGTCGGGGTCTGGGGCGAGGAGCCAGTGAAAACACCATGCGAGCTCTCATCTTATCCTCTGTGGAATGAGAGCTGCTGCACCTATCCCAAGGAGGTGTTGCCTATGGCCTTTCAGAGCTTGGTGCTTCATGAACCCTCCCATCAGAGCTGGGGAAAACACTGTCCTGCAGAAGCAGACTGGAGGGTGAATGCATCAGGTCAGCATTACTGCCCAGATACAATCGGTTTGATCTGTTGTTCTTTACATAACAGACTTGTCAAAATTCCCAAGGCAAAACTGATTGTACTAAAGGAGCCTATGTATCTATATTCACATTTACAACTGTGAACATTTAAGTTTGAATAGACTATTAATAATTCTTTCAGAATTTCACATATTTCATTTTGATCAATACTCTCACCCTATCTCCTCCAAGATCCATCCCCATTCCATAACAGACACATTTTGTTTGCACATTCATTATTTTTAAGTGCAACTAAGCCCTTCAATAGTGTGTTTTTATTAAAGGGGTGTTTTGACCAGGTCACGGGACCTGTGAACATTCTGATAGCAACTGCATTTAAAGTGTATATCCCCTGCAAGCAACAGTGTGTATGCATACAAACACTGTTTGTATGCAAATCAGTAAACAGAATGGAAAAGAAAACAAACAAACAAACAAAAAACAACAACATCTTGCCAATCTGTGCTAATGGGTAAGAATAGGTAAGGGACAAACTATCAAATAGTGACAAAGAGTCATCAAGATACATTCACTACAGGGGTCCCTTCATCTGCTCCCAGTCAGACTGAACTGGACTTAAAAGGCAGTGAGTGGCTGACTGTGATTGGCTTACAGGACTTGTTCCTGCTGTTCCCCAGGGGCATCTGCAGTTTAGACACTCCAGCAGAGGAGGCAGATTAAAGATACATCCAGAGGCAAATATTAATTTAAATGTTTGCAGAAGAATATAGTTATAAATGATAAACTAGATGTTTCAGAGTATATCACAGTAAAGCAATCATGATGATAATAAAGAGAAGAGAAAGGCAGGTGAGAAGAAAGATAGAGAGAAGGGAGGAAAGGAAGAAGGGAGGGAGGAGGGAGGGACTCAGGATTGTGTTATATTAGAAGACCAAATCTCTAACAATAAACTTAAAATGAAGCACAAGTTTGAATTTCATAGGTATAAAGTTGCCTGTTGAGAAGAACTACTCCGTGCTTAAGGATCTCTCTTGGATGAGGGTTATCTATCATCCCAGTCCTCGATCAATACCTATTAGCACAAATCATTTTCTACATTTGAGCAGTGATGGAGAAAAATTGCTCCTCACTCACATCTCAAAAGATATTAAACCTAATTAGGAAAGAAAGAAGTAAAAGCAGATGATGTATAAGATGTATATAAAATGCCACTTACTCTAATTGAAGTGTAATTGCAAATAGAGATGATGCTGGCCTGGGAGGCTGGGAAGGTATAACGAAGGTCAGTATAAAGGCTGGCTCTCAGAAATGGAACTGGACACCTGTGCATTACAGAGCCCTGCAAATGTGCACAAAAATGAAAGGACAGTACCCCACAGTGCTAGTTAAAAACTAGTCACATTTTATAAGATTAAAAATCTCTAGCCAGCTACTCAACTAGAGCTCACATAACTGAATTTGGATGTCATAGCTTTGTTCACTTTGGTCAGACTCTCATCTGTTGGCCCTCATTGCCTGCAACTTCTGTGCTTTATGCCAGCAATAGTTTGCCTCACTTCCCTGTGCACTCTGTGTGCCACGCATTTGTCCACACGTTTGTTCAGTTGCTTAGAAATTACAGATTTTAACACAGTAAAAACAAAATCAGACAGGAGCTTCTTTGCTTTGGGACTCCATTTGGCTGTTCACCTCTGACACCTGCTGGCCACATATAGTTACTGCAACTTGAGATCAGCAAGTGAGCCAACAAGCACTCTACATGCCATCCTGATAATCTCTAATGATGAGAATATTAAATCTTTATAATGATATAAGATTGAAGAGAACAAGAAATTGACTGATTTAATGAAATATTGGAAGTTTTAATGTGCAGGAAAGCCAAACACTCCAAGAAACAATGGTGAATAGATTACAGGCCACAGAAAACTTTAAAACTGATAGGACAGGAGGTGAGGTAGAAACAAAAGACAATGAAAGAGATTTAACATCACCAGTATCTTTCAGAGTAAGAGATGACTTACCAAAGGTCATAACATCAACACTTGCTTTGGTCTACCCTGTAATTATTACTGAAAAGCCAGGCAATGAGAAACATCCATAGGGATTCCTGGAATGCCATTGGCAGCCAATACATATGAAAGATTTAAAATCTATTAAAGCAGCAGTAGATTCTTATGGCATGCATTCACCATATGTGAGCCAGTTATTGGCATGGTCTACAAGATGTAGAATAATCACAAATGACTGGAGCCAATTAGTCTCAGCTGTCCTAGAAATCAGTCCTCAAATGAAATCACATTCATTATGGAGGGTCCAGGCCAAAACCCTTGGACATCAAGGTAAAAAGAAAGGGTATAAGGCTCCATAAGACAAAATTCTTGGTGAGATTCTTTATGCTGAATCAGAGAACCAAGCTACATACCATAAATGCATCATGTTCCTATTGCCATACAGCAGGCTTGAAGGCTTTGGACAAGATTGAAGAAACAGGGGAAAGAACTGAGTCATATACTGAGGTTATGCAAGGCCCAAAAGAAAATTTTAGTGAAGTTTTTGAATGATTGACAAAAGCCATATAAATAGGGGTAGCAGATTCAGAAGCTAGACGAGTACTCATTGAGTCTCAGGCTTTTGAAAATGCTATTTCAGAAGGCAAATAGGTCCTTGGACCCTTAAAGATAAGATCATCACTAAAGGATGAATGGATTTTCAGGTTACTTGTGGATTTTACAGAACCTCCCAATATGGTGACAAAATCTGAATATGCAGAGAGAGTCATCTTACACATTGAAACTGCTGAATATGTTCCTGATGACACAGAAATTACTTCATTATTTATATAACTACAAGAAATAATCAGGAATAGGACTCGAGGACTCATCATATTCATATGTATGTATACATACATATACGTATACAAATACATATATATATATAACATCAGATCCCATCCGCAAGGTTCTCTATCAAAGGAAATGATGGAATTGAGTGATTATTAATAGGAAGTGTGCTGGAGGCCTTGGAATTACATAAAAAACACAATGTCAATAGCAAAGGTTTACAAAAAAATTTTCCATCACATGGCAACAAGCTAAGGAAATAGTATTTAAAAAAAAGTCCTACTTGTTCATTCTATAACCAAAATCCTTTACCCTTTACCTTTACCAGCAAATGGATGTGTTTCACTTTGCAGAATTTGTAACATTAAAATATGTGCACCATGAAATGGACCCATTTTTCAGGATTTGAATAGGCAACTGCTCAGAGCTCTGAAAGGGCTGATTCTGTTATTATATACCTATAACAGGTAATGGCTATTATGGGTTTACCTGCACAAATGAAATCTGACAATGTTCCAGCATATGTCTCCAGTAAATTGAAATATTTTTTTAATATTATAACTTAAAGCATATTACTGGTATACCGCACAATCCTACAGGACAAGCAGATGTTGAGAGATCTCGATGCACTTTAAAGAAAACACTCTATAAACAGGCATGGGGAACCAAGACCCTCCAAGAACATATTACATAATGCTTTACTAAACTTAAACTTTCTTAAGCCTGACGAGAAGGGAAACACAGCTGCAGAAAGATATTTGACAATAGGGAACACTTTTGAGCTAAATCAGCCGGTGTACTTCAAGGATGTGTTGACCTCAGTATGGAAACCAGGCTAAGTGCTACATTGGGGAAGGAGTTTCACCTTTGTTTCTATAGGAGAAGAAAAGCTGAGATTATCATCAAAGTTGAACAAGATTTGATTTGAACAGGAGAAATCTCTTATGAGGAGAAATGATAGGTCATCCACCAAGGTAAATCCAACAATTTGTATGGAGACCTCACAAAGTTTGGGGGAATGTTCTGTTCTGTCTTTACATGAAAGAAAAAAAAATATCCAACTTCAAGAAGCCAAAAGGCATCCAATTTGTAGATGCCTAGAGAAGAAAGTATAACTTTCCAGAAAGAATCATCAAAGAAAGAAGAATCTCACTTATGGTAGCAATATCTATTCATAGTACAATCTCTCTACCTGAATCTCCTCATTTCCAGTACACTAGTAGTACAGTAGTACTAATGTAAAACCAATGCTGGCTTTGGAGATGGATATGGCTCTCCTTCTCTAAATTCAAGCACATTGTTAAAATATAATTCAGAATTTCTGTCTCATATCAAAAGCCCAATTGGTACAAGACAGAATAAAACTATAACTCAAAAATCCAAATTTCCCTCATAAATTTTAATCCTTATTGTTACCTTTCCCAGTATGCATACATATAAATGTTAAACTTTCTGTGTTGATGTTAATGTTTGATTCTTTCACAGTGAACAGCAACATTTCCTAAAACATTTAAGTCTCCAAAGAGAATATGGGGCCACACTTATTCAACTTCACGTGATTCAATTTGATGGCTCTGAACTAGAAAACACCACTTTGGGACCAGTTTGGAACTAATACTGCTCTAGACAATCCCAGATTAGCTCACTGAGATGGTCTAACTTCTTATAACACTCTAGCCAGAGCTTCATATAAGAACTTCAGACAAGCACCACCTACCACTCAGAGACTATCAACAAATACTATATCTAGTCCTCTTGAGATTTAACCATTAATTTAGATTTATTCTCCATTACAAGATCCCATAGAGTCACTGTCACCCCATCACACAGGAAGTAATTCTGAGAAAACAATGCTCCTTTCCCTACTGTTGGCTTGATGGGTATTTTGATTTTTTTTTCTTCATCCCTGAAAAAGATTAATTATAACCAACTTAGGGTTAGTATAGATTGTGTAGGGTTGGGTATGGGAGAAGATGGTCAGGCTTGGGTATCACTTTTAGAAAAGTTTAAAAGGGTATGGTTGGAGTAGGATATAGGTAGATTAACATATCTCCTTCTGAATAAATTTCAGCAACTATTGGCTACAGATAACTTACATTGTTAGATTCTTGTATGTTGACTCTGTAAGGTCTTCTTTCATTTGATGTTTTGCATACAAATATAAAACTAACTTTATGTATATATTTTGTATACTGAAACAATTTAGGATAGTTTATCATGTTGCACTTTGCAGTACTACCTGTGGTCAAGACATTTCATCATTTCATATATATATATATATATATATATATATATATATATATATATATATATATTCCCCTTGCTAAATTATTTTGGGAAGTTTTAGCCATTGAGCAATTGTGTTTCTGACAATTACAGATTATAGTTAGCCATGACTTTTATACATATGAGGTTAGTGAGAAATAGATATTAGATCGTCAATGTCTTCAAGGACCTGTAGAACGTGACACTTAAATGTTTCATTAATTAAGTACTTCATTGACATGAAACACAATTGCTCCTGAGAGCACTGAGCTATTCCCAAGACTATGTTTGGTACCAATGGCACTCCATCTGGATTTCGTTCTCTCCTGGTTTACTGGCCTCTTTGGGAAAGAACTGCCCCCTCCTCAACCACTGACCTTAGAAATGCTGTCCCAAATGTGCTAGCAGGAGATTAACTTAAAGACAACTTCCCAACCTTGCCAAGTCAGGGTGAGACAGGTAAGATGTCCATGCTTCTGAGATGGTCAATGTTGCTGTGAGACTTTGGGTGACTGTCCAGGAAGCCTGCATTTCTGTCTTTGCTTGCCAATCTAGGAAGTCACAAGTTCAGACTCCCTGCCTACCCTAGCATTCTTCTTTTTCTTCGCAGGTCTTTGATGAGATTGAAGACTATCCAATCTTAGCTATGTCCGCTCTTATCTTAGATAGACAAGACTGAGACTTTCCAGATTAGGACTGCTATCAGAGTAATCTCTGTCATGCCTTTACCCTGATACTGGACATGTAGTATGTGTCTATTGCTCAATGTTGCTCTTGTTGGTAGTAGGTTTGAATTTGTGTATGTTTACCTTTCCTTTTCCTGGAATATACTTGACATTGTAAATCGTTTTTGTATCAGGCTAAACACCTTTTTCTTTTGACTAAAAGGGAAATTGTGGCAGCATTTTGCATGGGAACTTATAACAGTGGCCACACCTCTTTATTGCAATTAAATAAGGTTCAGGATAAAGAAATAGGCCAATTAGATGTTTATTCAGGGAGAAATAACTTACAAACTAGACAGATTAACACCAGCAGGCTCCGCTGGATGCTCTCCACTCCGTGCCCCCCCTCCCAGCAAGAGAGCACTCCAAGACTCCTCCTGAGACCTCCTTCCACAGGTAGCTTCCGACCCAGGCTCCACCCAAGAAAGGGCATGGTCAGTGCCACAGAAGTAGACAAAGTGAATATGCAATTACAATACCTCTTTAACTCTAAAGAAAAGATTTAGGCTTGATACAAAACTATATACAAAACAGTGAATAACAAATGTGCTCTAAGAAAAGGAAAATCGAGTACAAAATGACCTACATATCTAGTCCTAGGGTGAAGGCATAACAGAGTTTACAATAGAGCTGTCCTAAGCTGGAAAACTTAAGTCTAGTACTTAATATATCTAACTAGGAAGAGAGAATTATCGTTGTGATAGTTTAATCTTCAAACTCATCAAGACCTGAGAAGGAAAATAACGATACTAAGGTAGACAGGAAGTGCGGATGGCAACTTGCAAAAAGGTGCAGTGAGGACAGAAACAGCAAGCTACCTAGACAGTCACCTTAGGTCTCACAGCAATGTTGGTACTCCCAGTTTTGGCTAAGGCCAAGAGTACTTGACAGACCACACAACAGCAAGGAGGTATAAAGGCTGTCTTGCCCTGACTTGGCAAGTTCCAGCACCCTTCTATATTTGTCTCCTGCAAACACATAGGACTGCATGTCCAAATCAGTGGTCAATGTGGGGGCAGTTCTTTGCCCAAGAGGCCATTAGCTGAGGCAAGAATGAACTCCGGCAGGAGCAACAACAGTCAGGTTCCAACATATTTTCGGGAAAATGCACGGAGTACTAATATTAAAACATTTAAATGCCATGTTCTGCATGTCTATGAAGTGATTGAAGACTAAGCATCTATGTCTGAATAATCTCATGGGTAAAGGAAACATGAGTGAAGATAATCTGTAATACGCAGGAACTTAGCTAAAAAAACTGACTGAAACTTCCCTGAGTAAAGCAGGAACAAATACCTAAACAATATAACTATATACATATACATACATATAAATCCCTAAAATAGATGTAGAGTAGAAATATTAAGACAAGTGGTAGAACTTTAAAGGGCAGCATGATAAATATCCCAAATTGTATCAATATACAAAATATCTTGAATATAAAAAAGTATACTTACATAGAATATGGCAAGTATAAATGTGCATAAATTGTATCAATATACGAAATGTCTTGAACATAAGTAAAAGTATACATACATAGAATATGGTAAAAATAATGTGCATAAAACATCATAAGTGAAAAGATTTCACCCAATATAACAAAATATAAACTAAAATTTACATAGCTTACCACAAATAAGAATATATAGCAATGTAAGCTGTAAAATACTATTATCTCACTCTTACTCGAAAATACACAAGAAAATAGGCTAATCTACCTATATCCCATCTATACCCTACCATTCCCAACCATACCCTATTCCTGTCTAAAAGATAAACCTGAGTGTAAGCATCACCTTCCATACCCGACCCTAAATAACTAAAACCAACCCAAAGAAAATGACTATTGTCCCCAAATTCCAAGGGTAGGGAAAGGGGGCGTCGTTATCTTAAGGTTACTTCCTGCTAAAATGGGATGATGATTGCTCCATGAAATCCTGTAGGAAGAAAAGTTTTAGCAACGAAATTTCTCAACAGAACTGGCTGTGACATGTGTAGCTAGTCACTGTGTGGCAGAAAATGCTTGACTGTAGTTCTATTTGAAACTCTGTCCAGGGTGTAATAAGAAGGTGCACCGTTACAGCTAGCTAGTTGTGAGTTGTCTCGAGCAAAACAGTCTCAAACCGGTTTTAGGGTGATGTTTGTAGTTCAGATGCATCAGGTTGAGTCAAGTGGAAACGATGACATGGGGCCCCATCTTCTATCTGGAAAGTTCAAAGACTGCATAAATCAGATTCCTCTTCATTAAATGATTGTTTCTGCAGAGCTGTTTTCCCTTCCACAGGTACTTACATGTTCAGTGTCTTTTGGCTGTTTGAAGATAGGTTTTCTCTGTTTTCCTGTAAGAACAAGAAGAGAACACTTCTCCTGTTTTTGAGAGGTCTCTGCACATCTCATGGGACCTAATTTGTTGGAGGACTTGTCATTTCTCTTCATTAAGATGTTTCTCTTGTTCAACTCAGGTCTTGATTAACTTAGATGGTATCCATAGTTTTTCTTCTCCTGTAGATACAAATGAGAAACCCCCACCCCAACGTAACACATATCCTGGTTTCCAAACTGAGGTCAATACATCCTTGATGTACACTGGATGATTTAGTTGAGAAGTTTTTTCTATTGTCCAGTGTCTTTCTGCAGCTGTTTTTCCTTTTTCATCAGCATTAAGAAAGTTTAATGTTAATAAAGCATTATGTAATCTCTGTTTGGTTGTCTTGGTTCCTCCTGCCTGTTTATGGAGCATTTCTTTTAAAGTACAATTGGATCTCTCAACCACTGATTGTCCTGTAGTATTGTGTGGTATACCAGTTATGTGCTTTATGTTTCAATACTCAAAAAACTGTTTCAGTTTGCTGGAGACTTCTGCTGGAGCCTTGTGCAGGTATGCCCATAATGGCCATTAACTCCAATAGGTGTGTGATAACAGAATCAGCCTTTGCAGAGCTCAGAGCAGTGTCTCATTGAAACCCTGAAAATGTATCTATAGTGTGATGTACATATTTTAATTTTCCAAATTGCTTATAGAATGAGCAAGTAGGACATTTCCTTACTATTTCCTTCGCTTGTTGCCAGGTGTTAGAAAAACCCTTTTTTAAACCTTTGCTGTTCACGTGGTGTTTCTTATGAAACTCTGAGGCTTCTAGCACACTTCCTATCAATAAATGATCAATTTCATCATTGCCTTGTGCTAGAGGACCTGGCAGACCTATATGGGATATGATGTGTGATACTTTTTCTGATAGTATCTTGTAACTGTATAAACAATGAAGTTAACTCTGTATTGTCAGGATTAAATTCTGCAGTCTCAATGTGTAAGACAACTCTCTCTGCATATTGAGAGTAACTATATTGAGCGATTCTGTAAAATTAATAAGTACCATGAGAATGGCATACAATTCTGCCTTTTGTCCCTAATTGTAAGGGCTTTGAACAACTTTACTAATTTTTCCTGATTTATATCTTGCCTTACTTTATTTGTTTGCATCAGTGTAGAATGTATGAACTCCAGAAAGAGGTGTTTTTCCTACAATATGTGGAAGGATCCAAATCGTTTTCTTTATGAATTTGATTCTCTCAGTTTTGGGATAATTGTTGCTAATCATTCACAAAAAAATTACTGCATGCTCTCTGCCAATATTTATTATCTTTCCATAAGGAGGAAATTTCCTCATTAGTTAAAGGTACTATAATTTCTGCTGGGTCCCTTCCTGATAGCTGACAAAGTCTTAATTTACCTTTTATAATCAAGTCAGAGATCTTTTCTATATATGTTTTTAGTTTTTTATTCTGTATATGTGGTAGGAAAATGCACCCTAATATGATATCTTCTCTCTGCATCAAAATCCCTGAAGGATATTCTCTAGATGGTAATATAACCAGAATACAGTCTAGGTTTGGATCCACACGGTCCACATGTACTTCTAGTATCCTCTTTTCTACCCATTCTCATTCTTTTTCACCTTCAGCTGAAAGTATTTGTGGACTATTCAAGTCCTGGTCTCCTTTTAGGTCCATTTTCAGGTTTTTCAAATCATGCCCTTCTACTCCAATAATGGTTTTCATTTGAGAAATCACTCCTAATAATTTTTGAAGATCATTAAGAGTCTGTTAGCGATCTCTCCTGATCTGTGGTCTAATTTTCTGTAGACCAATTTTATATCCTAAGTAGTTGATAGAATCTCCTTTTTGTATATTTCAGGTGCAATTTGTAATCCCCAGCGAGGTAAAACTTACTTTCTCAAATATTTTTTTTTAATATTTCTCCTTTAGAGTCAGCTAACAATATATCATCCATGTAATGATAGATTATGGATTGTGGAAACTGTTTATGAATTCTTTCTAGATGTTTTTGTACAAAATATTGGCACAGGGTGGTGCTATTTAGCATTCCCTGTGGAAAAACCTTCCATCGATATCTCTTCACCGGTTGAGAATTATTGTAATTAGGTACTGTGAAGGCAAATTTCTCTTTACCTTGTTCTTGTAAAGGTATAGTGAAGAAGCGAGTCTTTAAATCAATAACTATAAAAGGCCATTCTTTAGGTATCATAGAAGGCAAGGGCATTCCAGGCTGTAGAGAGCCCATTGGCTGGATAACTTTATTGATGGCTCTCAGGTCTGTAAGCATTCTCCGTTTACCAGATTTCTTTTTGATAACAAATACAGAATTCTAAGTGCTGGTTGATTCCTCGATATGTCCAGCATTTATCTGTTCCTGAACAAGGGTTTCTAAAGCTTCTAAATTCTCAGAGGTCATAGGCCATTGTCCTACTCAGATACGTTCCTCTGTTGGCCATTTTAAAAGTAGGACTTTTGGTTCCTCTGTTAGTTCAGCACTTGTATTCTGTTTTTGTACAGCCTGGATATTTGGTATCTGTCTTGTATAGTACTTTATAATATTTTTTCCACAATCATGAGGTCGTTTATGGTTCTTATCTAATACTGGAGGAATGTTAATCTGTGTATTCCATTGCTCTAATAGATCACAACCCCATAAATTTATCACTACATCAGCCACAAATGGTCTCAACCTTACTCTCTGTCCTTCCGGTCCTATACATTCAATCCATCTTGTGCTCTGTTTTTACCTGAAACAGGGTTCCAATCCCTAAGAATTGAACATTTACCTCATGCAGGGGCCATCTTCGAGGCCAAAATTTATTAGTTATGATAGTTATATCTGCCCCTGTGTCAAGTATCCCATCAACCAGTCTGTTATTCATCTTAACTATCAATCTAGGTGTTTGACTATTTATAGAGGTTTGCCAAAATAAATATATGTTTATGTCATGTTTGATTCAACTTCTGTCACTAGTTTGTCATCCAGAGCATATGAGATTTTATAATAGGCACAGAATTTTCTAATTGTCTTCCACTGTGGGAGATTGTCTTCCACTGTGACTGGAAATGTTTGGACCACCTGTGACATGGGAGCCTTTGAGAGGCCCCCCAAGGAGTTTCTGATGGTAAAGGGTTTCCTTGCTTGTCTCTGGTCGATCTACACTCATTTCTCCAGTGTCTGCCTTTTCCACACCTTCTACATAACCCAGGAGGCTGAGGCCTTCTATTCGATTAATTCCTGGGAGTGTTATTTCTAGGGAAGCTTTGCCTACAATTTCTTTTTAGATGTCCTATCTTACCACAGTTATAACATCTGACATGTTGATATCTCTTCAAACCTTTGGAGATGGCTTCTCCTACCCAAGCTTCTATGTCACCATAGTTAAGACCTCTGTTATCTTGATGTCTTCTCAGACCTGCAGATAGGCTTATCCTACCCATGCTTCAGTCTAATTGTCATTATACTCAATGTTGGCTGTATATAGGACCCATTCATCCAAGGGTGCTGATCGCATATTTAAAGGCCAAAGCACCTGTTTACATTGAGGATTTGCATTCTCATAAGCTAAAGATTCTATGAGTATTCACCTAGAATCTATGTCTGCTATCTCTAATTGTACTGTCCTAGATAATCTTTCTAGAAACACACTAAAGCATTCTCTAGGTCCTTGCCTTATCTTGGTATAGGATTCTATCCTCTCTCCTAATTCATTCTTACTTTCTCCAACTACAAATGATTCCATATTTTTAATATTCTCATCCTTAGATATTATCTGAATGGCATGTTCAATGTTCTAACTGCTAGCTTGCCATTATCCTCAGACATGGAAGAGATTCTATCATCTAGTCTTTCTATCTGATGTTCCAGTTTTTAAACTTATTAGTAGCTTCCTCTGACCAGGAATGAGCTGTTTCTGCTAGCGTGTTAATGCACTGCATTGTTTCTGTTCTGGTTATTGAGACATCAGACATGGAACAAATTCTGTTTTCTACTTGGTCATTTTTATGTTCCACATTTTGTATTTTACCTGTCAGCTCTCCAATGCCATCTTCAATATTCTGAACATTTTTTTCTAAGCATTCTATGTTTTGAATCTATCATTTTCAATGTTTTGAATCCTTGTTACTAAGTGTCCTATGGTTTATACAAGTTCCTTACTGTTTGCTATAATCTCAAACCATTTCTTTAAGAATATCATGTTAATGGTGAAACCCATTGCTATTACAAAAATAAATGTACATATTGGTCCAGTCATAATTTTCTTCTGCTAAAATTCCTTCTATATATGAAGTAAAATAATTCACTAAAGTCCTGCATTGTAAGATTATATGCTATTATAGGCATGGAACAATTGATCACAGATATTATATCAGCTTAAATTGCAAAGGATGTTACACTTACTTTAGGTGTAATTCTGCTGTCCTGGAACTTTGATGCTTTTAGTTGTAGATCTCAGCTTGTGGTGGTTATGCCTGGATGTGTTCCATCAAATAGTGGGCAGAAGTGTACCACCAAATAGCCTCTGGCAGCAGAAGATATGTCTGATCCCGGTCCCTGTAGAATACCTCTTAACAAACTATGGCAAGCTAAATTTTGTTAGAGAAATGAGTAAAAGGAGTCTTGTGGAATTGCTGGGACTGAAGGGCTAATCGCAGGAAATGCACAAGCAGGGAGGGCGCCAAGTGGCTCTGCGTGAATTCAAAGAGTGGAAATGGGCAAAAAATGAGAAGCAGTGAGTGCCTTCTCAGACACCACTCCTCACCACCCACTGGTCCCTGCTTTTTCATATGGACTAATTAATCTAGTTCTTTCATAGGGTCTGTTCCTCATACAGTCAACTCAGTGCCAGCATTTTGCTCCTTTAAACTTCAGATAGACCACCTTACTCCCTTGTGGTTTTGTACTGCACAATAGGACCCTGTGACCATCTTGACTATTCTCACATACTGAGTGTCACTGTTCTCAGGATTAAGCATCTTTCTTGCAGTCCTTAAATAGATCAGTCTGCTTCTGCTTAAGAGTTTGCCTGATACTTCCTTCAAATTGGCATGGATTCAGCACTCCCTGACATGTCCAACACTCTCACCCTTTGAATCCTCATTTATAAACTGTGTCTTGAGTGTTTTGGGTCACCTTAAATGCATTATTATTGACTCTGATCGAGAAACATAAGCCTGTAGGAGGAAGGGGGTTTCTTGGGTTATTAGGAAGTTGTTTTATTCTAAGGATTCATAATCCCTTGCAAGTAGTAGGAGCTTAGTCTATCCTTGATGAATGTTTTGTAATTGACATTGTAAGTATGCTTTAGATGTGTATAAAGTGGCTTTTCTTGTGCATTTCAATGTAGTTATGAAGTAAGCATCATTCACAAGTAATTATTTGAAGATAATATTGTTTGCATCTATAAACTAATGACATAAGGGAAGTTCTGGAATTTAAGCCAATGTCTGTGGAACAATTTCATTGCATATAGCTGTAATGTTGCATACTAGAACACCAGGAAAATAGAATAGAGGCTAATTACAGATACATGTGGTAGACATCTTATTGGTAGTACAGAAAATACCTTATGATCCCTTGTTTTTTGGTCGAGAATATGAATCTTGACTTCATTTGTATAAAGGGTGAAATCAAATAGAAAGTGAGCACATCAGGTCTAATAGTAGCAGTGAATTCAGTGTTAACCAAACTAGCCTTTTTCAATTTGGGATAAATAGCAATAAAGCTTACAGAATGAACTCATTGCCCAGGAAGTGTCAGGATCTCGGGTATTGCACTTAACAGCAATAAATCTTTTATCATAGAGAGATAAGAATGCATCAAAGTTATCATTGTAATATTTGATGTTGTACATTGTTTGTAGTACTGATTATTTGACAACAACTAGGTGCCACCAGTAAAGCTAGATAATGACATCATTTATATGTGGTCAGTTTTAGACAGGACAAAATGTGAGAGAGAATAGGAGAAAAATGTAGAACAGAACAGAATAAACAAAGAAATTGGAAAAGAAAAATACAGAGTGGAACAAAGAAGGCAGTATGGATACATGTGAATGGGGAGTGGTCAATTATATTTCCTAGAGATGAAAATTATTTTTTTTCCATTTTCTTCTTCTGTGTTTTTAAATGTTCATGTTGCTTTATTTTATTGTGCACAGAAACATTTAACAAAACATAAATTAATGATTGCTTGTAAAACAATGTAAAAGAGACATGCTAAATAACACATGGAGAATAGATTTAAACAGCAAATCCAAAAGTTACTATATAACAAGGAACCTTATCTTCCTACCCCTGTACCTCATTCCAAATGATGGTGATCATTCTGACCTTTGTTGTTTTGTGTGTGTGTGTGTGTGTGTGTGCGTGCGTGCGTGCGTGCGTGTGTGTGTGTGTGTGTGTGTGTATTAAATGTTTTAATAAAATTGACATAATGGGTTCTTATCACTGTATAATGTATCTTTAATAACTTTATAAAACTAATGCTAGAATGCCTACCTTAAGTACTTCATAAAAAGGTGTCAAGTTTATCTGTGTATCTACAAAGATACTCTATTACATAACTTTTATATATAAAAGGTAATAAAAATAGTGACATGTTACAATATCTGTATGCCTTGTCTATAATTTCTTGTTTCCCCCTTTGCCACTATATGGATATATGCTATAAAATTTGTAAAATGAGTCAAAAACCATAGTAATATCAACCACCAACTTTTGTTTATACTTAGTGTTGATCCACATGTATTAATGCAATGTGACGTAGAGGGAACTGATTACTATGGAAATTGTGTACATGACCACATCACCTTCATCACAGAGGTATCACATTTCTTCTCTTTTTTATTAAACATTAAAATTCCTTGATATTTTTAACCATAATTTCTATTGTTGTGTTTTGGTAAGTATCTACTTAGGAGAAAAGACTTAACTATTTAAAGACTTTCAATTTTGTTATCAAAAGAAATAATGAGGGCTTTAAGTATTTTTCTTATACTATATGTTACCAATTTAAATATTTTCCTAATTTATTTCATTTTGATTAATGTATAGTTAATTAACCTCCCATGTTCCTTTTTCGATCTCAGGTCTGCTGCATGTTCCCTTTTTACTTCTAAATTCAAGGTCTCTTTTTATTATAATTATTATTACACACACACACATACAAACACAGATACAGAAAAATAGACACAAAGAAAAACACACAGAGACACACAGAAAGACAGATGCAAACACACGGACTCCCCCCTCACACACACACACACACAGACACACACAAACACACGATTTACTTAGTTTCAGTGCCCTGATCTTACTGTGGGGATGCAGAAAAGGCCATCTTTTGAACAGTGTTCAGGAATCCCCAATATTCTAGGTTGGTTCTTCATGTAGCAGGGGTCATATCTTCTAAAAAAGAACTTGAAACAGTGCCTGCCACAGGGAAACATCCTGGAAGTCCACTCTTCACTTATCTAGCAGCAGAACTGTGATCTTCATCCACATTCAGCAAAGATCAGCTCATTGCTCTCTATATTCTATGCATCTAGTAGAGATATAGCAACACCCTGTTTGCTCCTGCATTCATGTAAATCCTATGTTTGGATGAAATTCCTATATTATGGTTTGTATGAGGCAGCCTCCAGGCCTATCAGGACTATGTCTTGCAAGAAAGACAGAAGGCAGGCCAAGAGGAAGAATTGAGGTGGGACTGGAAAGAGGAGAACGTCCTAACTACTGCCAATGCCTATCAAGTGCCATCTCTGAAGAAAGGACCAGGGCCCTAGCCAGCACCCAGAGGTCAAGGAGCACTGACAGTCCCAAAGAAGCTAGAGCACACCTGTGTGGGATCCAGAACCTATATCCAGTACCACCACACCCACATGGAAGTGTTCTAGAAGCTCTATGTTAGTAAGAGATATAAAAAGTCCCTGTGATTGAAGTTTAAAATTCAAAGGAAATGTGAGGTGCCTAAGGCTTGGAGAGGAAAGGTCAGTGTTGGTCTGCACTGTCAATTGCTGAGGAGCCGTGTACTCTAGAAGGAGAAGATGGGGAAGACAAAAAGATGCTATAGACTGACATCCTGGGAGCTGTGGCTACTGCAAATGCTGACAAGTGTCCTCACTGAATACTTTCAGAACTGAGAGACTCTTGGCTGGTGAATCATAAATGGATCATGTGGCTGTCCTGGATTGAGTGACAAAGTAGCTCGTATGTGAGATCAGCATTACGGAAACATTGTTCACTGTGTCCCAGAACCACTGGGGAAACTGAGCCCCACTTTGACAGCCTGGAGAGTAAGAGGACAAAAGTTGGCAGCAGCACTAGCATTGGGAGCTGACGGCACTGTGGGAGAATAGAGCTGCAGGGCTCATCTGTCTGAACCTCCAAGCCCTGGCAGTATAACTGGTACAGTCCCAGTGGTACTCAAGGGTCTGGGGAGAAAACCTCTTAGTGAGCTTAGCCAATGTCATCCCCACACTTAACAGGGCAGTCAGTTTGAAGTTTCATAGAAATGTCCTCTTCAAAGTAAGAATGGCAGAGTGAAAAATATCCTTGAAAACATTCTTCTCTTTATATAAGTGTCATGGATAGTCCACTAGGATGCTGTAGAAATGATTGTTCTGAAATGTCTCTTGTAGTTTACCTTTAGTCAGATTTTTCCTCACCATGTGTCTAAGCTAGCGGAGGGGATTCAAGAGCATTGTCCTAAATGTCTGCAAAATTACAAAATTGTTTGTTTTAGGAGGTGTTTTTTTTTTTTTTTTTTTTTGATTAAAGAACACAGGATAAACTAGCCTATACACTGTTTCAAGGTTAACAAACACTAGTACCACTTTTCATTTTCCTGGAAAGGACAATAGGTGAAGATATATGTAAGTTTTTTTTTTTTTATGTTAGATTGCATAGTAATATTCCTCTATCTTGCCAAGAGTATTGTGGCTATGTACAGTGTTGGCTGCCAAGGCTGACAACCTCAGTCTGATCCCTAAAACCCACATTGGTGGGAAGAGAAAACCAATCCCCACAGTTTGTCCTCTGTCAACCTCATGCTCTCTGGATCAGAAGACACACTCAACAAGTAAGTAAATGACTAATAAAAACAAGAATGTCACAGTACATTTAGAAAAATGTGCCCATCTGTCTGCAACAGACTCTCAACCTCAAAGATATTTTTTTCTTGTGGACAAAAGCATTCTGACAAGTTTTAAGGACATAAATGCACCACCGGGCTGAAGTAGCACACACCTGTAATCCCAGCACTCAAGATGCAAAGGTAGGTGCATGTGTGTGAATTCAAGGCCAGTCTTGTTTACAAAAACTAGTTCCTGGACAGCCAGGTATACACAGAGAAAACCTATCTCAATACCCCCTCCCCCCAAATGAACAAAATCACCATATGCATTCTATTCTTTCTCATTCAGACTTCCTGGTTGTTAGTTCCATTATCTCAACCCCCCTCATCACTGTATTTTTCATTTTCGTTGTTACAGGTCATTTAAAATGAAACAGGTATGGAATGTCTCCAAAAAACAGACCGAAGGATTTTCTTAGCTGAAGATCAATCTTGACATGCACAAATCAATGTAAGGGAAGTGACTCTGACTGGAGAACAAGAATCTCTCACTTCAAACAAAGTTGGTGCCAACCCGCTGCTGTGATTTCCCAGCCAGCTGCGAGTATTCAGTTTGTTTTCCCCTAAAAATGTTTCTACTCACCCAGATTATTCCATTACACAAGGAGGTAATCAACATCATTATTAATGAGGTTAATAGTTGTCAAATTGTTTGTAAATAGTTTATATGTTTAATAAATAGACACTATGTTAACATGGATCAGCTCCTTGGGTTTTTCTTTATTGTTAAGCTTTTTTTTTTGAGACTTTTTGAGAAAAGTCATTTATCTTCCCAATATATCTATGTAAAATAAGAGGATTGCACAATAAAAAAAAAGTAGCTGTTTTTTAAAATTCTTATCTTTCATAAAGGCAATGTGTAGTGTCGATACAGAATATTACACAATTCAGAAGCATATTATAACAGATTATATAATGAGTATGTGGAGACATTATTTTCCTGTCAATTGAACTTGTCCTTATCCCAAACTCTTGTCATATTCTCTTCCTTAGAAACTAAGGTAGACCTTTTCCTGATTTTTTTTTTAACTTTTTGTTTACCTACCACTTTAAATATTCTTTGACTGAATATGTTTCTAAAGTTTTCCTGGGTTTGTATTTATCAATCTATGTATAATGTGTGTCTCATTTTTATGAGATTCCTCCAAGTTTCTACAGCTATTTGTAAGTTATCTTCTGTTGTTATGGAGACTTATCTTTTTAACTGCATGTGCATTTTCTGTGTCTGAACCTTTGGTTCTTTTTGGTTTAGCTGTTGGAGTCAGAGCTGTTAACAAAACTACTTTGAGATTTCTAATACACAGAGACATCTTCCCAGCCTCCTAGGAAGTGAATCACTAGGTCATGGGAGGTGTATCGTTAATTTATTAAATGATGGCTCATGCTTTGTTTCATTTGAGAGCTTGTCATGTCCCCCAGGTTGGCCTCAAGCTTTGTGCAGCCAAAGATGGCCTTGAGTCTCTGGTCATCTTGTCTTTACTTTCCCAGGCCTAGGGTGACAGGTATGCATTACTGTACCATGTCCCCTATCTGTGGAAAAACAATCCTATTGGTGTGGCACTCACTAACAAGGTGTGAATGTTCTATTTCCAAGAGCTTGTATTGCCAGACAAGTTGCAAGTCTGCTGGGTGTGCTGTGCACAAGTATAGGGCTTCCCTTTTCACATCAATGTAGACTACCTGGATTTTACTTCTGTGTGCTTAAGTGTTATGTTAACACTTTTCATTAGGACCTGCTTGATTTAAGCCTGTTAGAGAGGAGTGTTCATCATGTCAGGTGAGGGCTCTTGCTACATCTTTAGTAATTGTGTTTCATATAGTTTTAAGACAGCACAAATTTGAAAACTCCAGGTAGGATCTCATTTGTAATAGAAGAGCTGAATCAGAGCTGGGTGTGGTGACTCAAGTATATGATCTCAGGATTTAGAAGACTGAATGAAGGTCGGGACAAACAGCTGTGTTGTTCCTCACTTTCCACCATGTTTGAGAATTCATTTCCTGTTCTTCACAGTGGAATACAGAAGGCTAGAGGTATGTGTGGTTTTAGTTGTCCACTCTCTGTCACTTATCACATTATAGGTGTGATAGGATGGCAGATGTATGCTTCCATGGATTTACTTGGGTTCTGGCCATCTGAATACAGGTCTGTACACTTGTGTGCCAAGTGATCTACCCAACAAGATTCACCACAAACCACAGTGTTACTTTACTAAACTTTGTAGAAATTTGCAGTGCCTAGTCTTCAATCAACAGTGTATATTGTAGTACAAAGGAAAAAAATCTGAGAACTTTTTATTAAAAGAAGGATTGGGGTCCAGAATATATACAAAATTCAAATGACAGAAAGAAAAATCCTATTCAAATAAGCATTAAATGAATGGATGCTTCTCAAAGGGAGATATATACATGGAAACAAGCATGTGAAAAAAATGTGTCAGAAAATATGTACACTGAAACTTCACCGGGATATAATTGCCCTTCCTTCAGATTTTTACAACAGCACAGAATAAAACAGGCTAGGTTGTGCAGTGAGAGGCATACTCACACACTTGAGAGAATGAATACAGCGACTGGAGTAAAGACTGTGGGATTGAACAGCCACTTTTCTTCTTGCTGTAGTAAAATAAGTATGAAGAAGTGATTGAGGAAAGAAGAGTCCATTCTGGGTGACAGTTTGTGATGATCATGGCTTCAGGCCAGGGCAATGGGGCATGCTGTTGGGAGCAAAAGCCTGGTTAGTCACTTTGCATTGGGGTTCAGTAAGCAGAGAGTGATCATTGCTAATGCTCACAAACATCACAAACATTCTCCTCTGAATTTAGTTCAGGACCAAGTCCTTGAAATGGTGCCATCTCTGCATTTAAGGTGGGATTTTCCTTATCAACCAGCCTAATTAAGAAAGTTCCTCAGAGGTATTTCCAGAGGCTCCATTCCTAGGAGACATCACTATGACCATCATACAGATACTAGTAATAATAAAGAATCAGACCAGCCATCCTAGGTTTATAACTAGAGGAAGTAAAATCAGTCTGTTGAAGAAAACCTTGCATTCCCATGCTTATGGCAGTAGTTGTTCTCAATGTATAGATGGATGGCTAAAGAAAATACTGTATAAAAACACAATATTATTGAGCAAAAGAGTGAATGGAATCCTGTTATTTTTTAAAATGATTGAAAGGTTGGGAGATAAGTTCTTTCAATTCCAAGAGAAGTTTTGTTCACTGTAGTGATTGCAATGGAAACTGTCTTCTACATGTTTCTGTATTTGAACAATTGATGCCCTGTTGTTGTTGTTGTTGTTGTTGGTGGTGGTGGTGGTGGTGGTGGTGGTGATGGTGTGTGTGTGTGTGTGTGTGTGTGTGTGTGTGTTTGTGTATTAGTCCAGTCTTCTTTTTCTACCATGTGAAACACAGTTAGAAGGTCTCATCTCTTAATCAGTTCCTCATCAAATTCAAATTTACTTCTGGCTACTTGTCCATGGATTTCCAGGTTCCAGAACTGTGAGAAATAAACATGTGTTTTCATAAAACTCTCTATTTGTTACATGGTGTTGCTGTTTAGGGTATGGATGTTATCTTTCTTGCTGTGATTTTCTAGGATATAATGCCTCCAGGGGATGTAGGTAATACTCTGAGGAACATATACTATTCCTCACACTCTAAACAGAGTGTGTAAAAAGGCTCTCAAAATGCCATGTAAGGAGGAATTGGTACTGAGTATGAATATTCAAACTTACTGGGTCCATATGTGTCTGCCTGGAGAGGTGATGAAGTATTGAGTACATATATGGTCTCTTTTCTGGTCCTCATTTATCAGGAGAGGAAAACAGAAGCTGATATGATTTGAAGACTATGGTGATGGAGTCAGTATTATTTG
Source organism: Phodopus roborovskii (assembly GCF_943737965.1). Classification (NCBI taxonomy): domain Eukaryota; kingdom Metazoa; phylum Chordata; class Mammalia; order Rodentia; family Cricetidae; genus Phodopus; species Phodopus roborovskii. The sequence continues at coordinate 133,880 of NW_026125866.1, forward strand.
GTTGAGTTTGTCTTTTGCCTACCACATAATCAATACCATAGATGAATGAATGAAAGTTAAATTATCAGGCATTTGCCTGACAGTACTCAGTATGTCATTTTTGTGAAAATTCTGAGCACAGGATCAATAAAATGAATTGAATGAGCATTAAAGTAATAAAAAAGCTAGTTCCAGTGTTCTTAAAAATACCTTGAACATATCAGAGTCTGGAAGGATTACCTTTAATATTTACAACCTGCCTAAAAAGCTTTATTTCATTATCTACCATTTTTATTCATAGACTTAAGCACTTTGTTCTATTAAATAGAGCAGGTGAGTCACTTCCTGGGCAGGAATTTGAATCTAGATGTTTAAGTTCTCTCTGCATTGTGAGAAACTCTTACAGAGGACAGATCACAAAGCCCACCTACTGTGTAAAAAGTTATATTATCTAAGGCTACACAGTTAGGTAAATGCTACCTGTAAGTTTGTATATATTCTTCCAGAGGGGAATGGTAAAATGTCTGTTTCACATGCTTGTCTTATCTTTACAGGGTTGTATGCCATCATAGGTGTTTAATACCATGTCTCTTACTTTAAATGTCATGCCTTCATCTTGCCATGATGACATCTTTTTATTTCTATTAGGTTCTTTTTTTTTAAATATAACAACTGACATCCAATCCCCTTTTATATTTGCTAGTTTTCACTTTGCAGGCATCCATACTCAGCTAATACGAAGAAATATACAGCACATGCCTTTCTTTGCATCTCAGTTTCAGTGTGACAGGTGTGGAGTCTGAGAACTTTGAGCAGCTTCCACAGCAGCAGCATCTGCCTCCTTGCAAAATGAGCCTTGCCTGCAGTTCAGGGATAGATGCATAGAGACTTTGTACCCAGTAAATGTAAGAGAGAGCCAGCAGCTCCAGCCAGATCCCAGGCACCCTGGCAGCAAAGATAGAGTTCAGGTGAGCTCTCTGCTCCATCCCCCACACTCCATGCCTCCCTTCTCCCTGTCACCTTCCCAAATGTCAGGCTCTGGGGAGCAGAAAAAAAGAGCAACAAGTTAAAAAAGATGCAGGGAAGGAGAGCCACCTGGGCCACTCACTCTGGCAAAGGGATATATTGCTTCCCAGGGGCCAGTGGGTGGCAAAACCTGCAACCCTCTAAGGCAGAATTTTGTAAAGATTCCACTCATTCTTTCATTTTTTTAAAATTTACTTTTGCTCAAAACAAATGTTAACATTACTTAGGCCAATATATACATTACCTGCAAACTTCCTGAAAATGTTTACCTATATAATTTGTACCTATGATTTTTACAAAACACCATTTTATATTTCAAGCCAACAAAGAAATACACCTCTAATATTTACATACTGCAATTGTTAAATTAATATATATAAAATAATTACAATTAAATTGCATGTTTACCAACAAAACCCAATAAAAGCACAAACATCCAAAAAGAAGGTCACAGAGAAGTACTAAAAACACATCAGAGATTTTATAAAGGGGTTTAAAAGGCTGCAGCTCAAAGTGCACCGCAGAAATCTCTTGGAGTACAAAGACTAGATAAGCAAAATATTACCATACACAACAAACTGTCTTCTCAATAAAATGAATCTTACTTCGAACAGCCTCTCCATATAAACTGTTTTGAATGCTAATAAAAAGGAGACTCCTAACCTGTCCAAATCAGAAAGCACACAAATAGTATAGTTACTGTCCAAAGTCAGCCAAGTGCAAAGTGGTCCTCGACCATACCCGAAGATAGGCAGAGGCAGCCAACCTGACAACATCCAGGCAGCATGGCTAAACCCTCCATCCAACTGTGCATACAACTGGGCCATCTTCTCATTGGGTTGACTTCTAATTTCCTTTCCATGCGATGATCAATGGCTAGCAGTTAAAATTACTGGCTCAGAAGTCACCTAAAAAACATCCAAGGAAAAGAGATCATTCTCATTACAATTTCCAAAGTATTTTCAAAATACTCCTTAAACATACACATTTTAACACATATGCTAGCAGAATACTATTCACATCTCCCAAAGTCTCCAGATATCTATACATCTATGCAGAACCCTGGAGGCAACAATCCTAATCACTAACCACAGGGGCCTTCTGGCTAGCCATACCTGATGGCACAGAACACCTCTACACCTTATTTCTAAATTCTTCATCTTGAAGTGATAAGGTGACTATTAAAAACAGAGCAGGAATTGGATTTCCAGGATACAGCACAAACACTGTGAGTAACACAAAGTTTGCTCAATGCTTATGAGAAAAATAAAGAGGATATTCCCAGGAAATGGCCATACCAAAACCAAAGCATAGGGTGACAATAAGGAGTAAACACAGAAGTGTTGGTTCTGTGTACCAAAAACTACAATCACTATTATGAAACATCACACTGAACACAAGCACCAGATAAGCCCGATTGGATGGCAATTGACATTTGCAAGAATCATGTAACACTCTTCTTTGACTCTTCCCGTATCAAATGAGCTTCCAGTTGACATCAGGCCTTACCATTAGATTAGGCATAAAGGAGATCAGAAAACATGCTGGACCCCAGGTGCTCTAATGACACATTTCTCATTCTTTAATTTTAAGATTGTTTTTTTATACTATTGGGTTTTAACATGGGTTGTGCTATGTATGGAAGGCTGTCCAGAAATCCTAATCCTTCTGTCTCCACTTCCCAAGTGCTAGGATTCCGGGCATGTGAAAAAATATTTGTTATCAGTGAGATCATGCCTGTAACCCTAGCATTCAGAAGGCAGAGGCAGGAAGACCCCTGGTTTGAAGCCAAGTTGGATTATACCGCAAGGCCCTTCACACACACACAAAAAAAATAACAATAAATAAATAAGAGGCATTCTAATGCATACATGAACACCTTCTGTGACTAGGAAACACATCACATGAGCTTCAGTTGTAGTAAAAATAATGTTCCTAAACCTTTTATAGGAGTTGGCAGCCAGCATCAGAAGGTGGTGACCTGATGTCTAGGTCCCACTATTCTAAAGGCAGACATTGCTCCTGGCACATATACTCCAACTGGCTCTCTGAAGACAATACCTAGACCTACACTCTGGGCTGTGTTTGCCATTACAACTCCATTAGATACACCGTTCTTCTACTCATACCATACTTTGTTCTGTACATACTCACAAACTGAAAATAGGACAAATGTAAGGAATTTGCTTACTCCTTTCTCCAGTTTCTCCCCAACTCTGAAAGTACTCCATTGTTCCTTTTTCAATTATAGAAACGTATGGGTTAAAGCAGACTATTTAAGGCTGCTTTTTAAAATATTTTTCTATTCTAAAAACACCTTCAAAAATCAAGAAAAATAATGTTTACAACATTAAAATACATTTTTATTTTACTCTAGGATACAACAGGTTATTCCAACTACATAACAAAGAAAATGTTTTTAAATTTGAAAAAGAAAACAGGATTTTTAAAACCTAAAATATGTATGGAAACTTAAGACCATCCATTCCATAAACTGATATAACATTTTTTTTTTTAAATAAGGGCAGTCCTCTACCTGGGCCCTAGAAAATGATATGTCAGGAATCCTACTCATCATCTTCTAATATCCCACCACTTTTTACTCAAGGGCTCACTTTCCTATCCTGGTTATCTTGTAATCGTCAAACCCTACCCAATCAACACTCTCCCAAAAGTCCATTGTACCTCACCATGATTTTATCCTCCTCCATACATGTTCTCATTATATTTCTAGATAGCATTCATCATTGACAGTATCTTCCACAAGTTTAGAACAGCTTGAATAAAATGGTTTTGTTAAAATAACTATTAGCCCTTTGAGAAAATTAAATCTTAAAACTCTAATAAAAAAATTCTGTTGATCCCATCACCTCGGGTGCTCTACCAGAGTTGAGTCTGGGACCAGTTCAGACTTAATTCCCCTCCCCCTTCTTCCCTGGGAACTCCCTGCATTAGCTGTGCACCTTGCTCCCCCTCTCTATCCTGGCCCTGGATAGTACAGTCCTGGTTCTCTGCTCCATACACCACCCAGCACCTGCCTTCCCCCACCCTTTGTCCTGATGGCCTGGTGCTCCGGGTGAGCATTGGGCCAGAGGCCATGGAACTTAATGGGTCTGCTCTGAGCACATTGGACCCGCCTATCCATGTGGGACCACCTTGAGGCCACACTAACCTCATCTTTGTATGCCATAGCCTCAAGCTCTGCCAGAGGACCACCTTGAGTCCCAATTCCCCTGATCTATGGACCCCATCACCTGGCCACTGCTGGAGGAAAGACCTACAAGAGAGCTTGGATCATTTAAGAGTTGCAGATATCGAACTACTGAACCACCTACAACCACCAGCACAACAGGGTAGAGAGAGAAAGACTCTACCTTCTCCCACTGGAAGAAGCATTGGGAAGATGACATACAAGAAAACACACAACACTAGAAAGACCAGTATGACACCACCAGAATCTAGGGAGGGACTCTATACCAACTAGACCTGAACACACGAAAGCAACGGAAGCAGAAGAGAATAACTTAAGAAATAACTTCATAAAAAGTGATAGAGGCCCTCAAAGATTATATCAGAAAATCCCATAAAGAAATGGAAGAAAATACAAACAAAAAAGTGGAAGAAATAGAGGAAACACCAAACAAAAAATGCAAGAAATGAACAAACCTCTTAAAGAAAATAAGGAAAGCCCCCCCCCCCTAAAAAAAAAAAACAGTCAAACAGATGAAGGAAACAATTAAAACTAGGAACTTAGAAATCCAGCAATAAGGAACTAGAACTTCAAAGCCAGGTATGGTGGCTCAAGTGTATAACCCCAGCATTTGGGAGGTAGAGACAAAAGGATCAGGGGTTCAAGATTATCTTCAGCTAACTATGGACTAAGAGGCTAGCCTAGACTACAACACATGAAAAAGAAACAAAGGACATTTGAATTTTAGCTCATTTAAAACCAAATATAAGACAGCAGAAAAGACTCAGTACAATGTTCACCATGCAACCATGGTGGTTGGAACCCCAGCACCCATGTGAAATAGCTCCATGTAGAAGCATTTATACTCCCAGTGCTGGAGATATAGACACACGCTTCCTGGACCTCACTTTCACATCAAATGGAGATGAATCAGCAAACTCCAGCTTCAAATAGACTGTGTCTCACACACTAAAGCAAATGTCCATAAAGAAGGACAGCTGGCATCAACCTCTGTCCTCTGCATGCAGGCCCAACACATGCACACATGCATACAGATGCAGAACACCCCCCCAACACATACACAATCATACACACAGAGTTAATGAGAGTAGAGAGGATATCTCAAACATAAGTGCTTTAGGAATGAATATAAAATAAGCATATAAAAGTTAATTAGTCTCAAGAGGAACTGAGGAATGGAAAGGAATAACTCCAAAGACACACTGGAAATTGGAGTGTCCCCTTGTAGCACACATTCTTTTCTGGGATATTTTCATCTGGAAATCAAGGGAAAACTAAAACTATATACTTTATATGGTAAAAGATATAATTATAAATGTAATCAGATACTATTTCAAGTTAAACAGGAAAATATAGTGAAACTGTTTTAAGATTTGTTTATTTTTGATGCTGAAGATGTATATATATATATATATATATATATATATATATATATAAAATTTCTCTGAATTTCTTTAAGTATCTATGGAAACATTTAATAATTCACTATAAGTAATTTATAAAAAGCTAAAGTATACTGAAATAAAAATGAATGCTACCTGGAACGTAAGTCTGTATGCCTCTTACCTTAAAAGATTTTCAGATCAACACATTGCCAATATTTGTGTGTAGAATATGACAAAAGGACATATGATGCCACACAATTTTCAGAGTGATTGAGAAAACGGGATGTTTGTAAACAAAGAATATTGTTACTTTTCCTCAAGTAATACCAAAACCTATATAACCTATACCATGACATGTAGTTGGAAGATGTTATATAAAGTACATATTTATGCATTTGAAGCTAGCATGGTCTAATTAGTAAGTTCCAGGACAACTAGAAATGAAAAGAGTTTAAAAAAAGAAAAATGAGGCATTCTCTGTTTTCTTTTCAAGAATACACATTTATTAAAAAAAAACTCCTATTTAGTAGATATGTGTGATCAATTTGTCTCAAATGATACTATTATAAGAAGAAATGATTGTTAAGAACATTGCATTAAAATTAATTTGCTTTCTTCTCTTCTTTAAATCTTTCATTTAACACTGAATGAATGGAGAGAGAACTAGGAGAAAGAGAAGGGGAGGACAGGACAGCACGTGCAACTAGGAACATTGAGTCAGGATAGGTAAAGAAGACAGGAGAGAGAGAGAGAGAGAGAGAGAGAGAGAGAGAGAGAGAGAGAGAGAGAGAGAGAGAACATAAAAGAGGGAGCCATTACTGGTTTTCAGAGAAATCTGAACATAAAGAAAAGCCTAGAGACCTACAAGACTGCCACCAACTAACATTTTGAGCAACAGTGGAAAGGTTACCATAAATGCCCTTCTGGGATAGTGAGATCAACAACTACCTCATCCACCATCATGGAGCCCTCATCTAGTACCTGTTGTAAACAGAATCAAGCACCAATTAGTTAACACTGAGTCGAACTAGAATCCAGATGCACAGAGAGAGGACAAGATCAGCCTGCAGAAAGACATAGATACAGCTGACCTAAACAAGGAGGAGCTAATGGCCTGAGTGATAGCTGGGAGTACAGCATGGGACTGAATCAGACCCCCTGAACATGGGTCTCAGCTAGAAGTCCTGAGCAGTCCCTATGGGACCTCAGACAGTGGAACTAGGATGTATTCCTGGTGCACAAATGAATCTTGTGGACACATCGTCCATGGAGGGGATACTCCCTTAACCTAGAGACAGGAGAAAAGTCCTAGGCCCTACTTCAAATGACTTGTCAGATTTACATGACCCCACCTGGATGGCATTGCCCTACATGTGGAATTGGGGTGGGGGAATTGGAGGGGAGGGGAGGGTTGTCAGTGTGCATGTGAGAGGGGAGGGTAGGTAAGAGGAAGGGAGGTATGGTTGAAGGGAGGGAGAGAGGGGGAACTGTGATCGACATGTAAAATAAATCAATAAATAATAGTAATAAATGTCCTATTTGTTAAATATGTGTGATAAATTTGTCTCAAATGATTGTTAAGAACATTGCAAAAAAAATTACTTTGCTTTCTTCTCTTTTTTTATTTCTTTGAATTAACACTGGGTCTAAGATAATATGCCCTTTACCACTGAGCTAACTTCTAAACACCCTTTTCATTTTGTTTCTCACAAACAAAGTTTACAAAGTGAGTATAATTGCACATGACTAGAATCTCAAATTTTGGATGTGGAAGCAGGTCAATCTAGAGTTTAGGACCAGACACAGCTACACATTGGGTTTGAAACTATCCTGGTATACCTGAAAACTCTTCTCAGAAAACAAATAAAAACTATAAAACACAAAAACCATTACAATTTAGATATAATAAAGGTAGGACTTTTTTAATTTGGCTTTAGAAAGTGATGCCACCATATCAATATCTAGGAACCAAATTGGAAATCTATTGTATTTTTCCAGTGAATATATCCCCTTTTTACCTTTTTCCAAATTATCATAAATCAAATATAATTCATATAGTTAAAAATATCACAGTACTTCATCTTAAGTGTGAGCTTTTCAGAAATGCCACACAGGCTTTCTTATTCCCATACAGAAAATGAATTGCTGTTAAGGTTAAAGAGATGGAGTAGACAGAAAAAGAAATTTATGAACTTCTTGAACTTCACATTATGAGTTATCTGATTACAAAGCATAACTGAGAACACAAGTACTGCATAACATGACAGTAAGTCCCCAAGTGTTTCATGTGTGTCCTGGGAGCTCTTCCAACTCACGTGTCAGGAACATGAAGTAAAAGTGTGAACTGAGCCTCCATTCCACGGGACCCATTTCATAAAGCAACTTCTGATTGTCATTACAGAACACGTAGAAATTCCCTAAACTTAGCATTATGGAAGAACTCCCGACTCAGTAAAATACATCCATTGGATATGATCTTCCATACCCTGAGCAGAGAGGAGTTATGGATTATTTCTGAGCCCACTTCCTTGAAAGCAATGGAGTGTGCACTATGGAAAAGGTAGTGCAATGTAGGGGGTGTTGGGAGGTAACCCCTGGCTCTGTGCCAGACAGTGAATACATTCAAAAACAGTGTGTGTATGTGTGTGTGTGTGTGTGTGTGTGTGTGTGTGTTTGAGAAACTGATGCACAGATCACTCAGTCGAAATATTAGAATAAAGATATTTTCTAATGTACTCACATTGATTTTTAAATGTGCTTTCAGTGTTTTCTTTCACTAATACAAGAGGGAAATCCTTAAATATATATACATTTTACGGGAAGTTTAGACACATAATAGCACAGTCATGTTACAGGCTATGATAGAGCAGATGTTCTAGGAAGCAAAAAATCATTATATAAATACTGTAATCCCAAGATAGATGGACTGAGTTCGGTGTAAAACACAAAACCAAACTCATATTGTCTGCAGTGACCTCAGATGTAGAAGTAAATTGTGTCTGACTTGAGTTAAAAAGCCCTGATTATTTTTTTTCAAATGAAAATGTAATGTATATCAGGTGGCACATCTGATACCATTAAGTATATCACATCCACATGTATTATCATCAATTAATTTATATAGTTTCATTAAAAATAAGAGCCACATAAGGAGAATTTAGAAAGTTTGGTTAAAAAAAAATCTTAAATGTCTATCAGACACAGCTTAAAAACTATTAAAACTACTGCTTATTTTCCAGAATGTTCATATTTAAGCTTCTAAAGTTGCAGCATAAAATACGAAGTCAGGGACAAACGTGTTACATCACTTCTATTCATAAATAACTCAGAGCCACGAGGCTACAAACAATATAACAATAAAACACCAAACAGGCAAGTCATTTAAGAAAAGCAAACACACTTAGAAAAGAGAGTGCTGTGTATTATCAAAGCATGGGCACTGTCAACCAAAGTAACACAATGAAAGTAACACTACGACCAGCTTCTTCACATCAAACAGAGTACTGAGGGACACTAATCACAGGGACACGGTTATTGCAAGTTGATGCAGGTGAAGGCACAGTTCCAAGAAGGACAAGTTTCTCTCAGACAAGTGTTTGGAATACGAAGAAAAAATACAGTGACCTAAGAAATTTCTCTCCAGAGAAATAAACAAGTCTCTGCCAACATTTGGACCAGGACACCTCCTGGCACATGTAATCACACAGATGATTCCAGAGACAACCCTTTCTTCAAACAGGTATCTTCACTTCTCAGCTGACACAGTCTGGTTTATATGGGGTCAATACATAGAGCAAGGAGGGAGGAAGCAGGAGTCACCCAGTGGTAGTCTCTTCAAAGACAGAACCCTTTGACCTTCCCTTTTGCTGAAGTAGTCCTTCTCTCCAAAGGCATCTCAAAAAAACAAGCTGTTGATTCATATAAGGTCCCTCACAGAAGAGGGACCTTACATATAAGGTCCCCCACAGCACATGGGAAGTGGGGGGGCCATGAATGGAGAGGGAACTAGGAGAAAGTGAATAGGAGGATAGGAAAGCATTGCAACTAGGAAGATTAAGTCAGGGTAGGGAAAGAAGACAGGGAGAGAGAGAGAGAGAGAGAGAGAGAGAGAGAGAGAGAGAGAGAGAGAGAACATAAAGAGGGAGCCATTATTTGTTTTCAGAGAAAACTGAACCTACAGAAATGTCTAGAGACTTGCAAGACTGACTCCAACTAACAATGGAAAGGTTACCATAAATGCCTTCTGGGATAGTGAGATCAACAAATACCCTATCATCATCATGGAGCTCTCATCTAGTACCTGTTGTAAACAGAATCAAGCACCAATTAGTTAACACTAAGTCGAACTAGAATCCAGATGCACAGAGAGAGGACAAGATCAGCCTGCAGAAAGACATAGATACAGCTGACCTAAACAAGGAGGAGCTAATGGCCTGACTGATAGCTGGGAATACAGCATGGGACTGACTCAGACCCCCTGAACATGGGTCTCAGCTAGAAGTCCTGAGCAGTCCCTATGGGACCTCAGACAGTGGAACCAGGATGTATTCCTGGTGCACAAATGGATCTTGTGGACACATCGTCCATGGAGGGATACTCCCTTAACCTAGAGACAGGAGAGAAGTTCTAGTCCCTACTTCAAATGACCTGTCAGATTTATATGACACCACCTGGATGGCATTACCCTACATGTGGAGTGGGGTGTGATGGGAAGCGAGAGTGGCCAGGGCGCATGTGAGGGGCGAGAGATGTTAAGAAGAGGGAGGTAGGGAAAGAGGGAGGGTGAAGGGAGGGAGGAAGGCAGGTAGAAGGAACAGGGATCAACATGTAAAATAAGTAAGTAAATAAATAAACAAATAGAAGACAACCTGTTGTTGTAGCTCCTGCAATGGGTCAGAGACCCTTACTGAGTCCTTGGGAGTCCTCTGACCACCCCTACTCCTTATGCTTTTAGAGATGCAGGTGAAGTGTAGGGCTGGTGATGGGGTCCTCAGTCTAGAGCTCTTTCTTGCCCGTATCCACTGACACCCTCTGTGCCAGCCAAGAGCTTTCGGCCAATGGACCCGTAACTCTTCTTTCACAGCATCTCAGGTACACTGTGACAGGTGTGGAGTCCCCTGAGCTGTAAGCAACATCCCAGACATTGGGCTGCCATTTGATCTTGTCCACTGTGTCCTTTGCCTTACGAAGTTTCTCAGTTTCAGGAGATCCTATTTATTAATTTTCAATCACACTGTCTGAGCTACTGGAGTTATGTTCAGGAAATAGTCTCCTGCCACAAATTGTTCAAGGGCACCTCCTACTTTCTCTTCTAAGAGATTCAGTGTGCCTGGATTTATGTTGAGGTCTTTGATGAATTTGTATTTGAGTTTTGTGCATGGCGAAAGACATGGGTCTATCTGCAGTCTTCTACACACCATCATCCAGTTGTGCCAGCAACTTTCCCTCCTTCCACTGTACACTTGTAACTGTTTTGTCAAAAATCAGGTGTTCGTAGGTGTGTGGGTTAATATCATGATTTTCAGTTCAATTCCATTGGTCTACCTGTATATTTTTGTTTCAGTACCAGGCTGTTTTCAGGACTATAGCTCTATAGTAGAGCTTGAAGTCAGGGATCGTGATGCCCCCTGAAGTACCTTTATTGGAAAGGGTTCTTTTGGCTATTCTGGTTCTATCATTTTTACATATAAAGTTATTATCCTTTCAATATCAGTGAAGAATTGTGCTGGGATTTTAATGGGGATTGCATTGAATCTGTAGATTGCTTTTGGCAAGATTGCCATTTTTATTATGTTTATCCTAGCTACCCAAGAGCATTGGAGAACTTTCCATTTTCTGGTATCTTGTTAATTTCTTTATTTGAAAAAACAAAATTCTTATTATATAGGTCCTTTACTTGTTTGGTAAGCATTACCCCAAGATACTTTATGCTGTTTGTGGCTATTGTACAGGGTGATGTTTCTCTGATTTCTTTCTCAGCCACTTTGCCATCTGTATATAGTAAGGCTACTTGTTTTTTTTTTTTTTTTTTTTTTTTTTTTTTTTTTGGTTATCTTATTCCTTTAGCTAGAAATTTAAGTACGATATTGAAGAGATATGGAGAGAGAGGGCAGCCTTGTCTTGTTCCTCATTTTAGAGGAATCCCCTTAAGCTCTCTCTATTCAGTTTGATGTTGGCTGTTGGTTTATTGTATAATGCTTTTTATTATGTTTAGGTATATTCCTGTTATCCCTGATCTCTCCAAGATCTTTATAATGAAAAGTTGTTGAATTTTGTCAAAGGCTTTTTCAGCATCTAGCGAGATGATCATGTGTATTTTCTTTTTCAGTTTGTTTATATGGTGGATCACATTGATAGATTTTCATATGTTGAACCATCCCTGCAACCCAGGGATGAAGCATACTTGGCCAGGTGGATGATTTCTCTGATGTCTTCTTGGATTCGATCTGCCAATATTTTATTGAGTAATTTTGCATCAATGTTCATGAGGGTTACTAGTCTGTAGTTCTCTTTTTTAGTTGTGTCTTGGGTACCAAGGTAATTGTGGCATCATAAAACTTGTTTGGTAATAATCCTTCTGCTTCTATTGTGTGGTACAACTTGAGGAATATTGTTATTAGCTCTTCTTTGAATTTCTGATAGAAATCTGAACTGAATCCATCTGTCCCTGGACTTTTTTCTTTTGGTTTAGAGGCTTTTGATGACTACCTCTACTATATTAGGTGTTAAAGGTCTATTTTAGGTATTTATCTGTTCTTGATTTAATTTTGGTAAGTGATAGCTATCCAGAAATTTGTTCATTTCCTTTGAATTTTCCAATTTTGTGGATTACAGGATTTCCAATATGACTTTAAAAATTGTCTGGATTTAGTCAGTGTCTGTTGTTATATCCCCCTTTTTGTTTCTGATTTTGTTAATTTACATGATCTCTCTGATTTTGGTTAAGTTTGGATAAAGGTTTGTCTTTGTCTATCTTGTTGCTTTTCTCAAAAAACCAACTTTGTTGCATTGATTGGTTTTTTTTTTTTTTGGTATAGTTTTCCTGACTTCTATTTTATTGATTTCAGCCCTCAAAGTGATTATTTCCTGGCATCTACTTGTCTGGGGTAGTTTGTTTCTTTTTATTCTAAGGTTTTCAGTTGTGCTGTTAATTCTTTTATGTGACTATCCTCTGCTTTCTTCCTTATGGCGGCACTTAGTGCAATGGACTTCCCTCATAACACTGCTTTCAAGGTGTCCCATAAGCTTGGGTATGTTGTGTCCTCTTTTCTTGAATTCCTAGGAATTCCTTTTCAATTCTTTTTGTACTTGTTCTTTGACCTCAGGTATACTTTGTTAGTGCCAAGTATGTGGTCTATTTTATACAAGGTTCCATGGGAGCATAGAAGAATGTATATTCTTTTGTGTTTTGTTACAATGTTCTACAGATGTCTGCTAAACCCAATTGAGTCATATTCTTCTGTTAGTTCTTTCTTTTCTTTTTTTTTTGTTTGTTTGTTTTTTTGTTGTTAATTTTCTGTTCTAGTTGTTCTTGTCTAGTAGTGGAGTAGGCTGTTGAAGTCTCCCACACTATGAATGTGTGAGGTTTTATGTGAACTTTGAGTTATAGTAGTGTTTCCTTTATGAATTTAGGTGACTTTGTATTCAGGGCATAGATGTTCAGAATTGAGATTTTGTGCTGATGGATTTTTGCTGTGATGTATACAAAATGACTGTCTTCATGTCTTTTGATTGATTTTGTTTAAAGTCTAACTTGTTAGATATTAGGACAGCTACACCTGGTCTGTCTTTGATGTTTAGATGTGTTTTTAGTATGCAGCAGAAGGATGGATTCTGTCTTCATATGCACTATATTAGCCTGTGACTTGTTATGGGTGAGAGTTAAGACCATTAATGATGAGGGAAAGTAAGGCACATTGATTGTTAGTGCTTGTGTGTTTGAGTTGTTGGTGCTGGTATCATTAATATATTTGCCCTTCTTTACCCTTGTGTTCTGGTGAACGGGATTATTTATTGTCTATGTCTTTGTGAGCATAGTTAACTTCCTTGGGTTTTAGTTTTTCCTTCCAAAACTTTTTGTAGGCTGGATTTGTAGATATGTATTATCAAAATCTGGCTTTTTCATTAAATATCTTGTTTTTTCCATCTATAGGCATTGAAGGGTTTTGATGGGTATAGTGGCCTGGGCTGGCATCTGTGAAGTCTTAGTACTTGTAGAATATCTGTTCAGGACGTCTGGCTCTTGAGAGTTTCCATGGAGGGTCAGGTGTAATTTTAATAGGTCTGCCTTTATATGTTACCTGGCCTTTTTCCTCCAATGATCTTTTTAATATTTTGTCTTTATTCTTTATTTTAGGTTTTTTATTATGGGATGAGGTATCTTTTTTCTTTAGTTCAGTCTATTTGGTGTTTGATATGCTTCTCGTACTTTCATGATCATTCCATTCTACAGATTGGGAAAGTGTTCTTCTTCTTCAATGATTATGTTGAATATGTTTTCTGTACCTTTGAACTGGGCTTCTCCGCCTTCTTCTAGCCCTATTATTCTTGGGTTTGGTTTTTTGACCGTATCCCACATTTCTTGGATGGATTTAAATTTTCTTTGATCAATGAATCTATTTCCTCTAGTTAATTTATTACCTTGGATTCCACTCTTATGTTCCTGATAGTTATGCTTATGTCTGTAGTACCTGATGGTTTGCCCAGTTTTTCTATTTTCAGCATTTCCTTGCTTTTTTTTTTATTGTCTCTGTTTCAGTTTTCAAGTCTTGAACTGTTTCCTTCACCAGCTTGATAGTATTTTTCTTGCCTTTCCTTATTTTAAGAGATTAGTTCATTTCTTGCATTTTTTTCCTTGGTCTTTCCCTATATTTCTTTCAATACTTGGTATGCTTTTTCTTCTATTTATTTAAGGGATTTTTTTTCATATTGTATTTGTCTCATATTGTCATATTTTTACGCCAAAATATTTTTGTATTCATTCTCTTCTGCTTCATCTGCTTTGAGGTGTTCAGTTCTATTTGCGACAGTCCCTAGATTCTGGTAAGGTCGTGCTTGTCTTTCTATTGTTATGTGTTTTCTTGTATTGCTGCTCTCCACATTGCTTCTTTCAGTGGGTGAAGGTGGAGTTTTTCTCTCTGTGTCTCTATGCTACTCCCCCAGTGGGCTTAGGTGAGTCAGTAGTGTGATGTCTGGTAGTGCTGGGTGTTCAAACTCTCTAGGAGGTCTGTCCTAGTCAGGAGGCTCTGCTATGGAGGTGTGAAAAGATCAGGTTGTTCCATTGGAGCTAAGGTATCTAGCTGTGCTTCCAGAGCTGATCCAGGAGTTTCCCTTAGGAGTCTTACTGTTGTTTGCCCAATTGCCCCGAGCCTGAAGCTTTCACGATCCACTCATAGTGTTATCCTTCTTTTCTTAATCACTTCTTCACACTTATTTTCTTACAGCAAGAAGAAAAGTGCCTGGTCTATAACATAGTCTTTACTCCAATAGCTATATTATTTCACATCCTCTCAAGTGTGTGAGTATGCCTCTCACTTGTACAACCTAGCCTGTTTCATGCTATACTTTTGAAAATATCCTCAATGAAGTGCAATTCTATCCTGGTGTAGTTTCAGTGTACATGGTTCTGATACATTTTTTCACATGCTTGCTTTCCATATGTATATCTTCCTTTGAAAGCATCTATTCAGATAAATGCTTATTTAAATAGGAGTTTTCATTCTGATGTTTGAATTCTGTATATATTCTTGGACTGCAGTCTTTCATTTAATGAAAAGTTTTCAAATTGTCTCCTTTGCACTACATTATACACGTTGACCAAAGACTAGGCGCTGCAATTTCTACATTTTTTAGTAAAACAAACACTGGAGTTGGTGATACATCTTGTTGGTTTAAGCACTTTAGCCCACAAGTGTACAGACCTGTATGCAGATGGCCATGAACCCATCTAAAACTATGGCAGCACACAGCCATGGAGAGTGAACATCTATAAACACACAGTACATATAGCTTTCTGTATTCCACTATAAAAAAACAAAACAAAACAAAACAAAACAAAAAAAAAAAAAAACAGGAAACCATTTTGCAAACAAGATGGGAAGTAAAGGGAACAACACTACTGATTTTCCAAACCTTCATTGATTCTCCCAAACTCCTGGGATCCCATGGCTTGAGTCACCACACCCAGCTAAGGCTCATCTCTTCTATTACAAATGAGATCCTCCCTGGAGACTTCAAAGCTGTGCTGTCTTTAAAACTAAAAGATGTAGCAAGAGCCCTCACTAGACCTGATGAACCTCCTCTCTAACAGGATCATTCAGAAGCTACACCTAATGAAAAGTGGGAAAACAACCCTTTGGCACACAGAAGTAAAACCCAGCTTATCTACAGTGGGGGGAGCAGGGAAGCCCCTATACTTGTGCACAGCACACCCAGCAGACTGGCACCTTGTCTGAGAACACCAGCTGTTGGTGGAAGAACACTTACACCTTGCTAGTGAATGCAAACTGATAGGACCCATTTTTCCACACATTTGGGGAAAGGCACAGTAGTGCATACCTGTCACCCCAGAAAGTGGGAAAGTAAAGAAAAAAGACCAGAGACTGAAGGCCATCCTTGGTAAAAACAAAGCTTAAGCCAACCTGGGTACATGACAAGCTGTCAAATAAAAACAAAACATTGGGCATCACTAAAAAAATTAAAGCTACACAACCCATGATC